>NW_027476319.1:262500-265000 GCF_051020955.1 Megalopta genalis | reverse complement strand
CAAACTAACAAACTAACAAACTAACAAACTAACAAACTAACAAACTAACAAACTAACAAACTAACAAACTAACAAACTAACAAACTAACAAACTAACAAACTAACAAACTAACCAATCAAACAAACAAACAAACCAAACAAACTAACAAACAAACTAACATACAAACAAACTAACTAACAAACTAAGAAACGAACAAACAAACGAACAAACAAACAAACAAACAAACCAATCAAACAATCGAACAAACAAACAAACAAACAAACTAACAAACAAACAAACAAACAAACTAACAAACTAACAAACAAACTAACATACAAACAAACTAACTAACAAACTAAGAAACGAACAAACAAAAGAAAACAAACAAACAAACAAACCAATCAATCAAACAAACAAACAAACCAATCAAACAAACAAACAAACCAATCAAACAATCGAACAAACAAACAAACAAACAAACTAACAAACAAACAAACAAACAAACTAACAAACTAACAAACAAACTAACAAACCAATCAAACAAACAAACCAAACAAACTAACAAACAAACTAACTAACAAACTAACAAACGAACAAACGAACAAACGAACAAACGAACAAACGAACAAACGAACAAACAAACAAACTAACAAACAAACAAACTAACTAACTAACTAACTAACAAACTAACAAACTAACAAACTAACTAACAAACCAATCAAACAAACAAACCAAACAAACTAACAAACAAACTAACTAACAAACTAACAAACGAACAAACGAACAAACGAACAAACGAACAAACGAACAAACGAACAAACGAACAAACGAACAAACGAACAAACGAACAAACGAACAAACGAACAAACGAACAAACGAACAAACGAACAAACGAACAAACGAACAAACGAACAAACAAACAAACTAACAAACAAACTAACTAACTAACAAACTAACAAACTAACAAACTAACAAACTAACAAACAAACTTACAAACAAACTAACTAACTAACAAACATACAAACATACAAACAAACTAACAAACTAACAAACAAACAAACAAACAAACAAACAAACACACAATCAAACAAACAAACTAACAAACTAACTAACAAACTAACAAACTAACAAACTAACAAACTAACAAACTAACAAACTAACAAACTAACAAACTAACAAACTAACAAACTAACAAACTAACAAACTAACAAACTAACAAACTAACAAACTAACAAACTAACAAACTAACAAACTAACAAACTAACAAACTAACAAACTAACAAACTAACAAACTAACAAACTAACAAACTAACAAACTAACAAACTAACAAACTAACAAACTAACAAACTAACAAACTAACAAACTAACAAACTAACAAACTAACAAACTAACAAACTAACAAACTAACAAACTAACAAACTAACAAACTAACAAACTAACAAACTAACAAACTAACAAACTAACAAACTAACAAACTAACAAACTAACAAACTAACAAACTAACAAACTAACAAACTAACAAACTAACAAACTAACAAACTAACAAACTAACAAACTAACAAACTAACAAACTAACAAACTAACAAACTAACAAACTAACAAACTAACAAACTAACAAACTAACAAACTAACAAACTAACAAACAAACTTACAAACAAACTAACAAACTAACAAACTAACAAACTAACAAACTAACAAACTAACAAACTAACAAACAAACAAACAAACAAACAAACAAACTAACAAACAACAAACTAACAAACTAACAAACTAACAAACTAACAAACTAACAAACTAACAAACTAACAAACTAACAAACTAACAAACTAACAAACTAACAAACTAACAAACTAACAAACTAACAAACTAACAAACTAACAAACTAACAAACTAACAAACTAACAAACTAACAAACTAACAAACTAACAAACTAACAAACTAACAAACTAACAAACTAACAAACTAACAAACTAACAAACTAACAAACTAACAAACTAACAAACTAACAAACTAACAAACTAACAAACTAACTAACAAACTAACAAACTAACAAACTAACAAACTAACAAGCTAACAAACTAACAAACTAACAAACTAACAAACTAACAAACTAACAAACTAACAAACTAACAAACTAACAAACTAACAAACTAACAAGCTAACAAACTAACAAACTAACAAACTAACAAACTAACTAATAAACTAACAAACAAACAAACTAACTAACAAACAAACAAACTAACAAACTAACAAACTAACAAACTAACAAACTAACAAACTAACAAACTAACAAACTAACAAACTAACAAACTAACAAACTAACAAACTAACAAACTAACAAACTAACAAACTAACAAACTAACAAACTAACAAACTAACAAACTAACAAACTAACAAACTAACAAACAAACTTACAAACAAACTAACTAACTAACAAACATACAAACATACAAACAAACTAACAAACTAACAAACTAACAAACAAACAAACAAACAAACACACAATCAAACAAACAAAC
>NW_027476319.1:140000-170000 GCF_051020955.1 Megalopta genalis | reverse complement strand
ACAAACAAACGATCGAACAAACAAAGAAACATACAAGCAAACAAACAAACAAACAAAAACAAATTAAGTAACAAACTAACAAACTAACAAACAAACCAATCAAACAAACTAACTAACACACAAACAAACTAACAAACTAACAAACAAACAGACAAACAGACAAACAGACAAACAGACAAACAGACAAACAGACAAACAGACAAACAGACAAACAGACAAACAGACAAACAGACAAACAGACAAACAGACAAACAGACAAACAGACAAACAGACAAACAGACAAACCGACAAACAAACAATCAAACAAACAAACAACCAAACAAACAACGCATTCAATTCAATGCGAAGTAGAATGATAATATTCAAAACCATGCGAAGCAAATGGTTTAACTTCAAATACTTGTGATATACATGATTTAGCTTCAAATGTAGGCGAAGCAAACGAGATAGTTTCAAATCCATGCGAAACACATGGTTTAGCTTCAAATCAATGCGAAGTAGAAGGCTTAGCTTCAAATACATGAGAAACAAATGGTTTAGATTCAGATATTTGTGATAAACACGATTAAGCTTCAACAGCATGCGAAACAGACGAGTTAGCTTCAAATCGAAGAGCAGCACATGATTTATCTTCAAATCAATGCGAAGTAGAAGGCTGATCTTCCAATCCATCCGATACAAATGGTTTAGCTTCAAATACTTGTGATATACATGATTTAGCTTCAACTGCATGCGAAACAAACGAGTTAGCTTCAAATCCATCCGAAACACATGATTTAGCTTCAAATCAATGCGAAGTATTAGGCTTAGCTTCAGTTCCATGCCACACAAATGGTTTAGTTTCAAATACCTGTGTTATACATGATTTAGCTTCAACTGCATGCAAAAAAAACGAGCTAGCTTCAAATCCAAGCGAAACACGTGATTTAGCATCACGTAAACGCGAAGTTGAAGGCTTAGCTTCAAATCCATGCGAAACACGTGATTTAGCTTCAAATACTTGTTTTATACATGATTTAGCTTTAACTGCATGCGAAACAAACGAGTTAGCTTCAAATTCAAGCGAAACACATGATTTAGCTTCAAATAAATGCGCAGTAGAAGCGTTAACTTCAAATACATGAGAAACAAATGATTTATCTTCAAATAATTGCGATATAAGTGATATAGCTTCAAATCCATGTGAAACAATCCAGTTAGCTTCAAATCCAAGTGAAACACGTGCTTTTCCTTGAAATCAATGCGAAGTAGGGGGCTTAGCTTCAAATCCATGCGAATCAAATGGATTAGCTTCAAATACTTGTGATATACATGATTTATCTTCAACTGCATGCGAAACAAACGAGTTAGCTTCAAATCCAAGCGAAACACATGATTTAGATTCAAATTCATGCGAAGTAGAAGACCTAGATTCAAATCCATGCGAAACGAATGGTTTAGCTTCAAATACATGTGATATACATGATTTAGCTTCAACTGCATGCGAAACGAATGATTGACCTTCAAATACTTGCGAATATAAGTGATAAAGCTTCAAATGCAGGTGAAACAAACGATTTAGCTTCAAATCCAAGCGAATCACATGATTTAGAATAAAATCAATGCGATGTAGAAGGCTTAGCTTCAGATCCATGCGATACGAATGATTTAGCATCAAATACTTGTGATATACATGATTTATCTTCAACTGCTTGCGAAAGAAACGAGTTAGCTTCAAATCCATGCGAAACACATGATTTAGCTTCAAATCAATGCGAAGTAGAAGGCTTAGCTTCAAATCCATGCGAAACAAATGGTTTAGCTTCAAATACTTGCGAACATAAGTGATATATCTTCAAATGCAGGCGAAACAAACGAGTTAGCATCAAATCCATGCAAAACACATGATTCAGCTTCAAATCAATGCGAAGTGGAAGGCTTAGCTTCAAATACATGAGAAACAAATGGTTTAGCTTAAAATACTTGTGATATACAGGATTTAGCTTCAAATGCAGGCGCAACAAACGAGTTATCTTGAAATCCATAAGGAACACATGATTTAGCTGCAAATCAATGGGAAGTAGAAGGCTTAGCTTTAAATCCATGCGAACGAATGATTTGGCTTCAAATACTTGCTAATATAAGTGATATAGCTTCAAATGCAGACGAAACAAACGAGTGAGATTCAAATCCGAGCGTAGCACATGATTTAGATTCAAATCAATGCGAAGTGGAAGGCTTAGCTACAAATCCATGCGAAACAAATGGTTTAGCTTCAAATACTTGCGAACATAAGTGATATAGCTTCAAATGCAGGCGAAACAATCGAGTTAGCTTCAAATCAATGCGAAGTATAAGGCTTATCTTCAAATCCATGCGAAACAAATGGTTTGGCTTCAAATACTTGTGATAAACATGACTTACCTTCAACTGCATGCGAAACAATCGAGTTAGCTTCAAATCAATGCGATGTAGAAGGCTTATCTTAAAATTCATGCGAAACAAATGGTTTATATTCAAATTATATAATTGCAATCTCAAATTATTATCACGCAATTTAATTATTTATATTATTATTAAGGAGTGTTGTTGTTTATTCACGTGTTTATTGTTCAGATAATTTATAATAAGTTATTCTATAAGTTATATTATATAATATATAAATTATATTATATAATCTATAAGTTATATTATATATTCTAACAGTTATATTATATAATCTATAAATTATATTATATATTCTGACAGTTATATTATATAATCTATAAATTATATTATACAATCTATAGATTATATTATATATAATCTATGAATTATATTATATAATCTATAAGTTACATTATATAATCTACAGCTTATATTATATAATTTATAAGTTATATTATCTAATCTATAGCTCTTATATAATGTATTAATTATATTATATATTCCATAGGTTATATAATAACCCAACAGGACAAAATAAGTTATAATCTAACGCAATTTCTAGCTACAATCCATAATTACGTCGTATAATTAATTTCTCTTGTCTTCTTCACATTTCCTTACACAAAAATCACGTTCCCATACGTAAGTCAAAATTTTTAAGAATATACGACTCGTCTTAACAATGTTTCCAACACGCGCTCGAATGTACCCAACAGCGCAACCAAAAGATGGATATTGTTTGTCGACGGAAACGCGAAAAACGAAAACAAAAAAAAACCAACAAAAAAATGAACGTAGCGCCATTCGCGGCGAGCTCCGATTTCAAGAAAATTAATTCCGAAAATTTGTCATACACCGGCGCGGCCGAATAGGATTCCGCGGCCGCGTCCCTTTCGATATCGATCGTTTCCGGTTTGTCACGGCCGTTCCTAAACATTGGCGGCGTTTGTTCAAACAATACGTATGCGGAAACGATCGGTAACGAAATCGAACATTGACCGAACCGTATTCATTCGGCCGCGTGCTTGACAATTTTTCAAAGACAATTGTTTCGGCAATGGCGAAAGGTATTTGCGGCACATTCCGTTTGTTTGTTTGTTTCTGCGTGAACAATCGTTCTCGCTTTCGCTGCGCGCGCGCGCGCCGGAAATTACGTTGCATGGAAATTATGTTACACGCGTAAGTACTGCAGATTCGAACGTGTGAATTATTACGTGTATTTGTGCTGACTATAATATTCCGTGATTTATATGGAGACCTTTTTTTACTTTTGTGATCGAATAATTAACCGCGTGAACAATAAATATATAAATATACTAATTGATTTGTACTGCAGGTTTAAACGTGAATTATTATGTGTGTTCATTCCGATCCTGCGATTGTTTCGGTCAATTATAGTAATCCATACTTTATACGAACACATTATTTACTCTTCGAATAAATAGATAAATTAATTGATTAACACTAGGTTGCGTTATTTGACGGTCTATTAATTTTATCGAAAATTATATTCGCGTTAACGCGGCGTTAGAATGATATCTGTTAAATACACGTTGAACTCTCGTGTCTTTAGTTGTTATCTTTAATTAACGTTGTTTCGCTTGATCAGGTTGCTGAAACGATATTTTTAACGAGCTGAAAATATCTCTATATACGTATGTGCATATTTATTCGTCCAATATCTCCTAATTGGACCGTGGATTGTTATGCATTTATGTATTTTATTAAAACACAGCGACCACACGTGCAATTGCACCGAACTACATCGACAAAATATACAATATCTTAACGAATTAAAAATATTGCCACGAACACGTTGTTCTTGCGATTGATTCTACACATTCGTGCAGTAATTTGCAAGATACAAGCATCGTTTATATCGCCTGGAAAAATCAAATTTCTCAATCACCAAAGAACACAGTAAATTCTCCCTAATTTTCCTTCGGCTTGCAAACAAAATTTGGACGAATGGAGCCGCGAGGCTCGTTTAAAAATATTTACTGTATTCGCATCGTCGTTCATTAATTCCGTGGTTCATATTTATCCTGCAGATATTTATGTGCACGTGCACGCGATAACGCGAGTATTAACTAAATAATATTTTCATTCTATTATTCACTCGACGACGATAACTCGATTTCGTTATAATTTTCATTAACACTGAACGAACCGAGCAGTAAAATTGATCGAAAAGATCCAATTTATTTAGATTTTTTACAGCTTTTATCGTGGTAGTTGTTTCAATAATATAATTTATGCGATCCTTTTCTATGAATATGTCTCAATCGTTCTTGTAATTATAACATGAGAATCAGTTGCTTTATATTAGTTTATTAAAGCAACGATAAGACATTTATCCTGTTTTTTTAACAAGTTTTATGGTAATATTTTTCGCAAGGTAACATATAAATTGACTAAATAACTCATAACTGTATCTTTACGACACGAATAATCGTAAATTAAAAAATTACTGATCCGCCATTTTGACGCATTCCGTGAATCTAGGCGTTAAATAACTCGTAAAAATGACTCTCAGCCGAGGTGAAACACAGCAGAGATACAGCATTCTGTTTTTCAACGCTGCAAAATAGATCGGGAAGCAGAAGGAAGTGCATTTAGCGAGGCGGCAGAGGATACATTATTCTTTAAGGAGTGTTTCCGCCCTGATGAACCAAAAGGTAGGAGCAGAGCACAGCGCAGCACAGCACAGCACAGAGCACAATACAGTCTGATAGTTTCATTGAGGTTCCGTACAAGCCCGCGAACTTTCGGAGGGCCGGAATTTCGGGTAAACCGCGCACCCCCTTTAAGTATCGCAAGTTGCCAAGTTGTTCAACTATCTTCCGCCGATACCGAGAGTATGCGAATAGTTCGCCGGCATTAACCACCGACGGCATTATCCCCGAACTATCACTCGGCGATACGCTGCAATTACATTCTTTTTTTCGCCGGTCGGAAAATTGATTGCTTCCTCTCATTGTTCTGTGATTGAATAGTTCGGGAACATCGTCGGAACGATTCAAGACATCTGGGATGGTCGGTCGGAGAAAATCGCCGGACACTGTCGTCATTGGATCGCGGATTTTTATGCGGAACAAATGCGTAATAATTTATGCATCAATTGCCGGAAACAGAAATTAAATGAAATATTCGTTCTTGTCTTTATGTAAATTTTATTGCATTGACAATGATGCAACGACGTTTCTATATTCTTTCAATCTCCTTTGTATTTTTTTTAATCGAAGTTACTCATTTTTACTCGCATAAATGCATTGAAATCCGCAGTGCAACGAAGACGAGTCGAACAAGTGCAACGCCCAACGATTCTATTTTAATTGATTAATTTCAATGTATTTCAATGTATCTCAATTTATTTCAATTTATTGTTGACTATTTTAGTGCCTTATTTCATGGATTTTTATGGAACATAAAAATTGTCTGCGTTAATTCGAAGAGATAGAAACGAACTATGCATCGAGTTCATTCTTTATTCGGTCGTTTTAATGGATCGAAAACGATATACGTCGACGACATCTTCCAATTCTTCGAATCTTTTTACGGTTTTCAATCGCGTTCGATCGATTCCGCTATAAACGCAGAAAATCCGCGGTCTATCAATTAAGCGTGACACAACGGGACACTCGATGAAACGCTACCAACGAGTTCTATAATAGCCGACAGGAGATCACGATTTCACGGAAAAACGTTCAGAATACAGGCTACGAAAATAAATCGTTTGGATGTTTTATGGTCATCTCTGTAAACTCTGACAAGCGTTTCGAAATTCCGATTTTGAAATTTCAAACGGTAGTGCGGGCACGCTACTTAGGGCCTAAGTAGACTTAGGGCTAGATTATCGTTTTTATCGTGTCGTATAGTACCTACTTTCGAATTTGGAACTACAGTTAAATAACAATATATAATATAATATAATAATAGAAATGATAGTAATACAATAATATGATAATATAATAATAGTAATACAATAATATTAATGTAATAATAGTAATCCAATAATATAATGATAGTAACAATAGTATCAATAGTAATATAATAGTATAATAATAGTAATAATAGTACTACAATAATATAATAATAGTAATAATAGTAATACAATAATATAATAATAGCAATAATAGTAATAACAGTAATACAATAATGTAATAATAGTAACAATAGTAATATAATAGTATAATAATAGCAATAACAGTACTGCAATAATACAATAATAGTAATAATAGCAATACAATAATATAATAATAGCAATAATAGTAATAACAGTAATACAATAATGTAATAATAGTAACTATAGTAATATAATAGTATAATAATAGCAATAATAGTACTGCAATAATACAATAATAGTAATAATAATAATACAATAATATAATAATAACAATAATAGCAACAACACTAATATAATAATATAACAGTGAACCAATAACAGTTAAATATTTTCAAACAATTTCGAAACGACGAACTATCAACACTTTGTAACCAAATTTTGATTTTGCTGCCAGAAGAAAATCGCACATATTTGATGTTATTACTATAATTAAGGGAGCGTCAAACGGATGAATATCTGCAGAACCGGTGCATTAGGTAAACGACAAAAATGACGTTAGCGTATATGAAAAACTTTATTTCATTCAAGCGGGTTACGCTTGAATGTATAATACAGTAAATGGACACAGTACAAAATAATAACGACGGACAGCAATTCGGTGTGTATGGGTCAAGACCCTGATTCCAACTCAATGGCCTGTCTTTGATGTGCGGTGATTTTATACGCCCTCTTATCTCGCTCCACGTGGATCGTAGTCGGCTGCTCCTTTAACCGGATGTTGATATAATGACGTAACGGGGCGTGTAGGGTGTCACACCATCCTGCTCCACGTGGGGCACCTGCTTATCTCGCTCCACGTGGGGCAGCCTCTTATCTTGCTCCAGGTGGATCGTAGTCGGCTTGACCTTAACCGGATGTTATTATAATGGTGTAACGGGCCGCGTAGCCTGTCACACTCCCCCCGTAACAGATTGAAGTTGGTCCTCCAAATTCAGCGGCGGTTCTTTTTCAATATGCTGCGTGGTATGTAGGCAGCTCGGCTTTGAATGATGGGTTCTTCTTCTTCGGTGATCGTCAGCTGGCTCGACGTGGGGGTACTTGCGTATGTGTTTTCCGGGGTCTGCCGGAGGAAACTTAGCGGTACGTTGTTCATAGGCCGGTTCTCGTTGTTAAATCTTACATTTTTAGTTTTACAGCAGAATAGGTGAAAACAGAGTTTGGAGGGCAGGTGGGGTTTGCAAATTTTGTACAGTCCATAACTGAGTAATAAACCAAGCGAAACGTAACTTAAAATTTTGAATATAGTCCAACTTGCTTCTCGAGCGGTTTTGATTCTATGTTGGGTTTGTATTTTGGCAAGCTGGTCGTCTAGATTGTTCAGGTCAATTCTGTATCGTTCTATATTGTCGTGTGTAGGTGTCATCTTGTCTAAGTCGGCAAAGATTTCTTTTAGACTGTCGTTAGTTGGTAGGACTAGGTCGTTTTGCTGTAGGTAGTAAGTCAGATTTCCTTTGGTTTGTCCTATTCGGATATGCTCGCGGTCGTAAATTAGGTCACAATTTTCGTTCGCATATATGACGCTATTTCCGGTAATCTCTATAGTTTCGTGTTTCGCGTTACAAATAGTGTTGATTGGTATGGGTTTATCTATGATTACGATATATCGGTTTTTGGTGTGCAAAGGAATGAACAATACATCGGGTACTTTATATGCGACAAATTCGCAAGTAGTAATGGTGTCGTGGAGATTGATCGTGTCGTCGGCGCAGTTGCGTGTCTTACCCCTTTTCTTGATCGGTTGGGTTTGCCTACAGAGTGTTGTGCTCATGCGGGTCTTGCAATTTTTCGTCATGTATTGGTCGTCGACGGTTATGTACGTTAGTTTTGATGTGAGGAAGATTGGTCTGTCAACTAGCGGTGCTACGAAAATTTGGTTCCCTTTCTGAGGAATGGGATATACCTACACTATTTCCCATTCGTCTCGGGTGATAATAGGTATGGAGATCTTGAAAAATATGTGATTCTCGAGAATCGTTACTGCTAGTTGGCTGACGTCTAATGTGTATTGAAAGTGTTCACGGTCTGGCGTGAGTTTGGTGTGTAAGTTATTGTCTCTGAGTATCTTTTTGTAATTTCGCAAAAATTCGTCCCTGTCAATTAATTGGGTGCTTATGATTCCTTGTTTAGCTAAAGTGATTTCATTTAATAGCTCGTCAGTTTCGAAATGTAATTCTGTTATGGCTTCGGAGATTTGTAACAGGCTCTGGACGTACCTTTCGGTGGACTTTAATTCTTTCTTGGTTTTGCTTGATTTGGTACTTAGAGTTTCGAGGGCTTGCGCGCTTTCTGTGCTAATGACTTTTTGTATTAACATAGTCTGGTTGGCGATTATGTTTTTGAGGTCGTTATTTTGATCAAACAGCGTGTCGATATTTTTGTTAATTAGGGTTAAATCGTCCTCGTCTAAAGTTCCGAATATTGATTTAGGTATTGATCCTACGAAATTCAATAGTCCTCTTTTGTTGCGGTTATGAGTAATGTCTTTCAGGTGTTGGATTGAACGTTCGAGGCGGTGTGCGGATTTTACAAGATTGTATGCTTCTATCATGTATGCGCATTGCTGGGCTTTGCAATGATCTTTGACGGCGAAACTTAATTTAAGTAGATTGTCGTAAGAACTATACAGGGTGTCCCACAATTATTTTAACAGCCGAAAATGAGGGGTAGCTGAGGTCATTTGAAGTAACTTTTTCCTTTGCGAAAATGCAATCCGCGGCTTTGTTTACGAGTTATTAACGAAAAACACTGGCCAATGAGAGGTGACGGTGCGAGAGAGAGGGTCCGCGAGAGAGTCCGCAGCACGAGGCTTTGACAGAAGGTCGGGACGGACTCGAGCCGCGTTCGAAGTATTGAACAAGTCACGAAGCGAGAACTTTCCGGATTTTTTTAACTACATAACAGTGATATTTTTAAGAAAAACGCTGTTCACCTTTACTTTAGAACGTCTGAAGAATATTCACTAATTTTTCGGACTCGAAATAATATGTAGTTTAACCGTGACAGTCGTTTTAATTTTCTGGTGTGCATGACACCTTATGTGTACCATATGAAATTTTTATGCAAGGTGTACAGTGAAGATTAGCAAAGTTCGTAAATGATATTTTAATTTAAATAACTCCGTGTACGAACAGAATTCAACGAATGATTCGCAAAGCTGATTTAATAATAAATAATCGCGTTAAGGTACGTAAAGGATTTGTTTTTTAGAGAAATATGAAAAATATTATCGATAAGAAACTCACCCATTTAGTTGAGGATGCATTTGCTGACTCGTACGTACTGACCTCGTACAACGAACAGCTGATCCCAGGTCGATGACCGCAACATTCGAGGGATACTGTCGGTGGAACCTCTGGTATGGTTATTTGCGAAGTTCACTTACACTGCACTGTCACCAAACACTGATCAGTTATTTAATCACTGATAATCCGAATCACTTGTGGATATTTAAGAAAGATCACTGAGACTCGTTCGCGGATAATCGTTTATTCGACGCGTTCGTTCGGAAGTCGACGTTTCACTGCCGAAAAATTCAGGCCTTGACTGTGGGTCCTTGTTGTTCTTCGTTCGGCCGTCCGAGGAAATGACACTCGATACCATTTTCTTCGCACGGCCATTAATTACGTTCTAAGAGCGCAGGGTGACAGCGGGTCGGACACAGTTTACGTCTCGGCATATCTTGTTTATTTCATTTGGCGGTACCCTGCGCTTCGAAGAAAATAGTATCGGGTGTTATTTCCTCGGACGGCCGAAAGACGAACGACAAGGCCTCGATTTTTTGGCAGTGAAACGTCGACTTCCGAACGAACGCGTCGAATAAACGATTATCCGCGAACGAGTCTCAGTGATCTTTCTTAAATATCCACAAGTGATTCGGATTATCAGTGATTAATTAAGTGATCAGTGTTTGGTGACAGTGCAGTGAAAGATCAGCTGTACGTTGTACAAGGTCAGTGCCCTTCGACATCATGAATTTCAGCCAGCAAATGCATCCTCAACTAAATGGGTGAGTTTCTTACTGATAATATTTTTCATATCTCTCTAATAAACAAATCCTTTACGTCCCTTATTTATTATTAAATCAGCTTTGCAAATCATTCGTTAATCTTCACTGTACACCTTGCATAAAAATTTCATATGGTACACACGAGGTGTCATGCACACCAGAAAATTAAAACAGCTGTCAAGGTTAAACTTCATATTATTTCGGGTCCGAAAAATTAGTAAATATTCTTCAGACGTTCTAAAGTAAAGGTGAACAGCGTTTTTCTTAAAAATATCACTGTTATGTAGTTAAAAAAATCCGGAAAGTTCTCGCTTGGTGACTTGTTCAATACTTCGAACGCGGATCGAGTCCGTCCCGACCTTCTGTCAAAGCCTCGTGTTGCGGACTCTCTCGCGGACCCTCTCCCTCGCACCGTCACCTCTCATTGGCCAGTGTTTTTCGTTAATAACTCGTAAACAAAGCCTCAGATTGCAAATTCGCAAAGGAAAAAGTTACTTCAAATGACCTCAGCTACCCCTCATTTTCGGCTGTTAAAATAATTGTGGGACACCCTGTATATCTGGCTAATGTTTACTCCTATAATGATATTTACGCTATCGCTATAAACATAGGTTTTACCTATAACTTCGCGATACAATGATGCTTTACCTAGCGGTTCTACAATTACTTTGGCGTATATCATGCTTCCGTAGAGGATGAGTGGCCTGGAAAGTAAGGTTTTAGTCGATTACCATGGATCTTTTTCCATGTGTTATTTATGAGGATTTCATAATATGGAGTTTTTACTCGTTCAATGGTGTAGGGTCCTAACCATTCTGTATCTAACTTATGCTCCTTATGATCATTATGTATCAAAATTGAATCTCCTACGTTAAACATGGTCTGAGGCTTTATTATTTTCCTCTCTTGCTCTCTTTGGTAACGCTTCTTATTTCTGATTAACGTGTCGCGTGCGCTAGTCAATTTCGTGTCCCATTCTCTTTTGCGCAGTTTTACTTCTTCTGGCAAACTACGTTGAACATTCTTTGAAATTGTAGAAGGTAAATTGGCTTTATGCCCAAAAGTTAATTCAAACGGCTTATATCCCGTGGCATCGTGGACCATGGTGTTGTACGCTAAACTAATAAAACTGAGATTCGTATCCCATTCTGAGTTGTCTTTGGCTTGCATTGTTTTTAACATGTCTTTTATGACGGCGTGTGTTCGTTCTAAGCTCCCGTTAGATTGTGGGTGAAATGAAGTCGTAGTAATGTGTTTGATCTGGAAGGCGTTTTCGTATTTCTGCATTAATTCGCTAATGAAGTATTGTCCTCGGTCGGTTAGTATCTTTTTTGGTGCAGAAAAGATGTAGATGTAATGGTTTAACAGGCCTTCCCATATTGATTGGGTTTGCATTGATTTTAGTGGTATTAATATGAGGTACTTGGTTAGTTCGTCATGCATGGACAGGATGTATTGATGATTATTTTTAGTCTTGGGCAGGGGTCCGAGTAGGTCCATGGAGATCTTTTCATTGGATTCAAGAGGTGTGTCAGTGACTTGGGGTAATTTTTTGGGTCTTATCCTAGTCAGCTTTTGTTTCTGGCAAATTTCACACGATTCGATTTTCTTTTTAATTCGGTCCATCAGGTTTGGTATCGTATAGTCTTTTCGTATACGTTCGTAGGTCTTCTGTATTCCTGGATGTGCAGCTAAGTCGTGGTTCTCTCTGAGTACTTGTTGGATTTCTTTCTCGTCTAACTCGTGAATTGGTTTGTCGGCAAATTGTATGTCGTCGCGTTCCTCGTTTAGGAATAGCAGGAATCTTTTGATGTTGGAGATATCTACTTCGTCTAAGCTGTTGTCAGCTATACCTATCTTGTTGTTGTCTCGGATTATTGTGCTTAGTCTGTCTAACCAGTCCTTTTCGTCGAATGTTCCTAAGTCGGTTTTTCTTAGCTGATAGAAGTTTTGTCTGTTCACGGTTCTTTTAAGGAGTTTTGGCGTTTGGTCGCTCTTTTCCCATACTTTAAATGCGTCGTACAGTTCCGTTTTGTCTTCGGTCAAGTTATGGATAGCTAATGGTTGTCTAGAGAGTGAGTCTGCGGCTTTGTTGTCTTTTCCTTTCACGTATTCTATCGTGTAGTCGTATTCTTCAAGTCTAAGTCGCCATCTAATTAATCGACTGGAAGGGTCTTTACAATTGTGAAGCCATTTCAAGGATTGGTGATCGGTTCTTATAATGAATTTGTGGCCTAATAGGTATTGCCTGAGCCTCTTGGTCGCCCATACTATGGCAAGAGGTTCCTTTTCAGTAGTCGTATAGTTGCGTTCGGCAGGATTCAAAGTTCTTGATATGAAACAACAGGGGTGGTCGTCTTGCGACAATACGGCTCCTAATTCTTCGTTACTCGCATCGGTGGTCAAAGTAAAAGTTTTCGTGAAGTCTGGAAATTTCAGTACTGGTGTCGTACAGAGTTTAGTCTTAAGTTCATTGAAACTGTTTTGGGTCTTGTCGGTCCAGTGAAAAGGTGTCCCCTTTTGTGTGAGTTCTGTCAGTGGCTTAGCTATTTTAGAGAAATTTCTAATGAATTTGCGATAATATCCTGATAGTCCCAGAAAAGATTTTACGTCTGTCGGGTTTCTTGGTTGTGGGAATCTCTTTACGGCTTCGATTTTCTTGGGATTTGGCTTAACTCCGTCGGTGGTTACTATATGTCCTAGGTATTCGAGTTCAGGTTTTAAGAATTCACATTTGTCCGGCTGTATTTTTAAACCTAGTTCTTTTAGTCTTTGTAACGTCATGGCTAAATGCTTGTTGTGTTTTTCTATGCAATCTCCGTAAATTATAATGTCGTCTAAGTAAACTAGTACGTTGGGGAGTCCTCTCAGGGCGTTGTCCATCATGCGTTGGAAAGTGGCGGGCGCGTTTTTAAGTCCGAATGACATGCGGTTAAAGTGGAAATGTCCTTGTTGGGTACTAAAAGCGGTGTACTTTTTAGAGTTATTTGACATGGGAATTTGGTGGAATCCTGAGGAAAGGTCTAAAGCTGAGAATAATTTAGCGTTTCCTAATTGGGATAGGATTTCGTCTATGTCAGGTAAAGGGTAAGCGTCTTGGTCTGTTAGTTCGTTTAATCGCCGGAAATCGATGACAATTCTCCATTTTTGCTTTCCAGATGCGTCTGCTTTCTTTGGTACTACCCACACAGGTGCGTTGAAAGGCGAATCAGAATTTTCGATAATGTTTTTCTCCAGCATTTCGTTAATTTGCTTGGATATTTCTTCCTTATGTTTCTCGGGAGGTCTGTATGATTTTACGTTAATGATTTTGTTTTCTTTGAGCGCGATCGAATGTTCAGCTAGGTTTGTGCAAGGAAGAGTGGTTTTGCTAAGATTAAAAACGTCTATGTAATGTAATAATATCTTTTCTATTGGTTCTCTAAGTTCTGGCTCTATGTGATCTAATCTGACAAGTTCTCTAAAATTTTGTACGTCTTCGAAGCTGTTAGAGTCTTCGATGATATTGGAAATTGAGGTTTTGGACTCACCACCATTGAAGAAGCATACTGGCGTAGGTTGTCCTTGTAGGTAAACGGTTTCCTTTAGACTCTGGCCTGGCTCGATCGCGATGTCTTTCTGCGCCAAAGAACAAGTGTTATTGTCGAGTTTGATGCAATCTTTCGAAATGGTGTAATCGTATTTGGCTAAACCGGGTAGACCTAGTATACCATCTTCTATAATAGGAAAATCATCGCTTATTATATTAAAAGTAATATTTTTATGAAAAATTGATATGTCTATTTCTTCGGTAGTCTCATAGGTAGAATGTCCCATTGTGAATTTGCAGATCTTTGATCTTATTCTGTTTGCTTCGCAAAATTTTCGTTTGAGTATGTTGATTCCGGCTCCAGTGTCGATGAGTAGTCGTAGTCGATCTGTTCTATCTCTTGCTCTTCTGGTGAGGTTGAGGGTTGGTAGTTGTCCCAGTGTGGCGTTGTTGATTCGAATCCGTTCGGAGGTGGATGCTCTTTTATTTCTTCCATCAGGGTGTTGTTGACTCGTCTGAGGCTCGCTGATTGAAAATTTCGGCAATAATTAGCAGTGTGTCCCAATTTGTTGCATTTGAAACATTTCATAGCACTTCTTTCAGTGAGTGGCTTATTTTCGAAGGCGGCGAACTTGGGTGCGGTCGCAGTTGCCTGAGGTGGCATGTAGCTCGTTTTAGGCGTTTGCTTGAGTGGTGAGGAAAATAATCGTTGTGGCTGTTGGAAGGGCCGTCTCACGGGGATAGTTTGTTGACGTGGCTGTGTCTTGATAAGTCGTTCGAAGTGCGTGGCTCGTGTTTCTGCTTCGTTGAGGTTAAACGGAAGGCTACACAAGACCATTCGTGATATCTCGTATTGAAGTCCTCGGCTGTAATCGGTTACGGCGTCAATTTGACATCTGTCTAACATTGCTCTTCGCGTCAATTCATCTCGGTATTCGTTGGCTATGCTATATTGTAATGAGTTGAATGCTTTTCGGAATCTGATCGTGTAATCTTGAACAGTTTCGTGCGCGAATTGTCTAATTTCGCGTAATCTGTCTTGATTTTCCCTGACAGTGGTTTGTGCTGCGACGTTCCTTCGTAGGGCGTCGTATAAAATTTCGAATGCGTTAATGCGGATGTTGGCTATTGCGGCGGCGGCTTTTCCTACGATCAATCTGTTCTTAACTGCTTTTAATAAAACGAGTGGGTCTGCACAAATTGAACGTATTTCTTGCAGTTCGTTAATAAATTCTTCCACTCCTGTTCCGGTCTCACCGTTTAGGATGGGTAATATCTTTAGGGCGTCAAGGACGGATATTTGGTGTCTTTGAGGGATTGAAGTTGCTTCATTCCTTGGAATGGGTGCTTCCGAGGATGTTTTAGGAGGCGGGTTCAATGGAGGCAAATTCGGGTAAAGGTTCTTGGTAGTTGCGTGTAAGACGGATATTCTGTCGTCTGTCGTCATTAATGATCCGTAGTCAGTGGAGTCTTCGGGTCGAGAAGTTTGTCCCAAGTCGAATTTTGAAAGTGTGCGAGAAAGTATTTCTATTTCTTGAATGCGTTTAATATTTTCTTCGTCCGCGGCTTTTAAGTTTCGTTTAACTTCTAGCATTTCGCGTTCAATCTTTTCGTTATAATTTTGCATTGTGGACAGGATCGTCCTGGTGTCTGAACTAAGATTATTGTTCTTTTCTTCTTGAGCTGATGTTGATTGAGTCGGCTTGCTCATGTTGAATTTTATAATTTGACTGTCGTTGGTGCTTGAACTAGACGTGCTACTGTGACTGTGTCTTCTAACGCGGTACGTTTTGAATGAATCCAGATTGCTCACCTTGGCTTGTATCCGTAGATTCCAATTCCTTCGTAGTAGGGGTTCTGGTTCATCAAACAGTTGCTGGTCCGTGGATCCTCGTGTCTGCGCGTTCCCGTAGGCCGAACTCTCGTAGTTTCGTTTCGCGTAGATCTGATGGATCCTGGCAAGGATCGCCAATATGTAACGTAAACTTTCACACTTAGATATATGAAAAACTTTATTTCATTCAAGCGGGTTACGCTTGAATGTATAATACAGTAAATGGACACAGTACAAAATAATAACGACGAACAGCAATTCGGTGTGTATGGGTCAAGACCCTGATTCCAACTCAATGGTCTGTCTTTGATGTGCGGTGATTTTATATGCCCTCTTATCTCGCTCCACGTGGATCGTAGTCGGCTGCTCCTTTAACCGGATGTTGATATAATGACGTAATGGGGCGTGTAGGGTGTCACACCATCCTGCTCCACGTGGGGCACCTGCTTATCTCGCTCCACGTGGGGCAGCCTCTTATCTCGCTCCAGGTGGATCGTAGTCGGCTTGACCTTAACCGGATGTTATTATAATGGTGTAACGGGCCGCGTAGCCTGTCACACCGGCACCGACCGACGCACTCGTGCGTCCACGACACCCCGAAAACTGTGCGAGACGCGGCTACAAAGGTTTGTTCGATCGTACCACGCGACACGAAACTCGATTATTATGTGTACGTACATGTGTACAGGTTTCGGGAATTATTTTTCTCGGAGGGCACGCTCAAATTTTCGCGACTCGAATTCACTCTTTCGCGGGTTTTATTCATCGTTTCGCGAATAGTATTAGATTATGTATCAAAAACTTGAACAATGGCGAAAGTGATAGATATTGCCTGACATTTTATTGTAATATTATAATAATATTTATTAATATACAATATTAATATGATATGATTACATATATCAGTTAATATATGCTGATATATAAAAATATGATATGCTGATACATAACAATATGATATGATGATATATATCAATTAATATATATTGATATACATATATCAATATGATATGATGATATATACTGATATATATCAATATAATATGATGATATATACAAATTAATATATGTTGATATATATCAATATAATATGATGATATATACAAATTAATATATATTGATATATATCAATAAATATTATTATGATGATATATACCAATTAATATATATTGATATATCAATAAATATTATTATGATATTACAACAAAAAGGCAGGGAATATCTATCACTTTTGCCATTCTTTAAGTTTTTTATACATGATCTAAGTAATAAATTCATCATACTTTTCATCTCGGCATTAAAACAATTTCAGAACACAGTTTAATCTATTTTCGACTTACTGAAACTATTGAAAAAGGCAAAATAGATTTTTATCTCATTTCAGAAAACCCCTCTTGATCGCCCACTTTATCCCCTTTCATATCTTCTACCATACCTTTCCTTTCATAGCATCATTCTCATCTCTTCATACCTTTCAATTTCTCTTAATCACTATTATATCGCACAATAGGGCTCTATAACCCGTCCAATGAACGAACAAAACAAAAAAAAAAGACAAATTAAAATGTTTCGCTGAAAACCAGGGTCTCGGTTTGCGCTGCCTCGTCGCCGGCCGTTCATTGTCCCGATAATTGAAGAGCGCAGCCGGATCATAGTTATCAGATCGGACACTCGGCTAATGACAAGCGCGAAAGACAAGAGGAGAGGAGGCCGGTAGCAAATATGAGGAGAACGATCGCGGACAGAAGTCTAGCGATGGCCAATCAAGCCTGCTCGAGGCACGATCGATCCTTTTACTAGGCTTGAAATGCTCGAGCTTCTTTCAAGCTGCCCGATCCGCTCGATGCTCGAGCATAATTGAGTCGAGACTCGAGACAAGCAGCAGGAAGCTCCGACGCTTAAATGTGTTCGAGGTTGATCGAGTTGAAACGAGCAGGACCAGCCGATCGAATCTTTGAACTTGATCGCGTCGCGTCGCGCCGGGCCAATCGAGACGAAATTTGACCGGCTCGAGCATTTTATTTCACCTTCAGAGAAAAACTTGTCGCGGAAGCGCCGAACTGGTCCGAGCAGACTACACCGGAAAGTCTTCTCGTAGCTGAAATTCTTCGGTTTCTGTGATCTTTGCGCTTTTGGACGATTTTCGACGACCGCTCGATTCGTTCAGACAAATTTTTTAGCACGCTTTATTCGCCGATTTAATTCCTTAAATGATATTTTTGTCACCATTCGTAATTTTACTTCGGTTTTTCTATCTTATTCGCACGTTTCAGACTTGATTTCGTTGTGCATTTTGCTTCATTGTCGGGTCTCTCGGATTCATTTCATTAATTTAGGAATTTAATCAGAATTTAAGTACGAGAGATTAATTTCTATGTCACCGTTATTGTTATTGCGGACCGTGGATTCGACGCATTCGCAGCGAGAATGAATAAAAATGGATGAAACACAATACATTAGAGACTATAGTGGATTCATGTACAGTGCGGTATACTAAAATACGTCATACAAGTCGCAGTTCGAAGTTTTAAGTAATCGAAAATTTCGCGCAGACATGGCGCACAGTTTCGGCGAATTGTGTCATAAATATTGCCGCGTGTTCGTCGTGTTATGCCAGTTGCCGCTTTCGATCGTCCAAAGATAGAGTTCGACAACCAAATAAATCAGGATCGACGCGTTTGTTCGATCTGCGATCGTTGCTACGCGATTTTGAAGAAACAAACTCTGTTCGTTCGACGCATTCGAAATAGGCCGCACCTGTTGGGAACGCAATTATCCAAATATTCGGAGGCAGCCTAAATACGTGAGTACGGCGAACCTGTTCTTGGGAATTCGCACGTTGATTCGAAATTTCATTGACCGGTCAGCTGTGGCGCCTCCTTTTCGAAGCGCGCATCTGCGTGTGTCGCGAGAATCAGCGACGACGAGTATACTCGTCGAACACGGAGTGAGCGCCGCTGTTAAAATATTGGATCAAAAGACGGTTTTTCATTTTATAGAATTAATAATTTTATTCGCAATATTTGCTTATTCGATTAATATTGACATGTGCTGCGTATATAATAAACGAAAAAATTAAAAACATCAAATACTTGTAATAGTTAAATAGCACTTTGCACGTCGAACACCAAAATTATGAATTATTCAGATAATTATTCGTATTTTTGATTTGTTTGTTCTATTCTGGCCTGGCCTAAAAATATTATAGACATCTTGAAATTTGAGAATACGTTTTTGTTTTCACTGAAATTACAATCTGAATAGCCAGTGGTCACTTTTTACGCGCGACGAGTATACTCGTTGGCCTAAAAATATTCCGAACATCCTGAAATTTGAGAATATATTTTTGTTTTCACTGAAATTACAATTTGAATAGCCAATGGTCACTTTTTACACGCGACGAGTATACTCGTCGGCCTAAAAATATTCCGAACATCCTGAAATTTGAGAATATATATTTGTTTTCACTGAAATTACAATTTGAATAGCCAATGGCCACCTTTTACGCGCGACGAGTATACTCGTCGGCCTAAAAATATTCCGAACATCCTGAAATTTGAGAATATATTTTTGTTTTCACTGAAATTACAATCTGAATAGCCAATGGCCACCTTTTACGCGCGACGAGTATACTCGTCGGCCTAAAAATATTCCAAACATCTTGAAACTTGATAATATATTTTTGTTTTCACTGAAATTACAATTTGAATAGACAGTGGTCACTTTTTACGCCCGACGAGAATACTCGTCGTGACACAAACCACTGCCGCTTCTCCACGACGTGTATACTCGTCGAACACAACACACAGTCGTTTAATAATACCGTCGCACATACCGTTCAACTCGACAAGATAATTAACGAAAGAAAGGAATCAACTTTCGCTTAGTTTCCGCGTGTTGCAATCAACGCAGCACAGATTTTTATTTATTGCATAAAAATCCGCCGTCTACCGATCAGTCGTCGATCGCCTACGTACGATGATGCTCGGATAGCGCGCGCGTGAACCCACGTTCGGGAGAAGAGCCACGTACGAAGAAGCCACGGGTTCTCTCTCCGGTTCATCGACTTCCGCCTTGCAGTTCTCTTTTTATCGGGAGTTCGGCACGAGTGGCGTTTTAAAGGGTCCCCCGAAACCGATGTTCCCGGTATCGGCAGATGTTCGGGACGCGCTTTTATTTGCCAGGAAATATTGCAGGAAGATGCGGCGGCGGCGGCAGCGGCGGCCCCGCGGAAACTAAGCCGAACGTGCGTGGGAGACGCGACATCTGACCCGTTTCAATCCCGTGTCAGGTCCCGATAAAAAGAACACGCGTTATCGGCAGCTACGTCGGCATAACTAACGTGCCTTCTACTGGTGAAAGCCCGTAAAGTCCGAGCGTGGATCCGATATTCCGGCTCGTAAAACGAACAAGTAGAATTCCTTGATTTCCGTTCGCCGCCGGCACGGCCCGGCCCGGCCCGAGGCCGTTCCGCTCGTCTGACATTCATTAATTGAAGATAAATCATGTGTATCACAAGTATTTGAAGCTAAACCATTTGTTTCGCATGGATTCGAAGATAAGACTTCTACTTCGCATGAATTTGAAGCTAAATCGTGTGTTTCGCATGGAGTTGAAGTTAACTCGTTTGTTTCGCTTGCATTTGAAGCTATATCACTTATATTCGCAAGTATTTGAAGCTCAATCATTCGTTTCGCAACGATTCGTAGATAAGCTTTCAACTTCGCATTGATTTGAAGCTAAATCATGTGTTTCGCTTGGTTTTGAAGCCTACTCGTTTGTTTCGCCTGCATTTGAAGCTAACTCATGTATATCACAAGTATTTGAAGCTGAACCATTTGTTTTGCATGAATATTAAGCTAAACCACGTGTTTCGAACGAATTTGAAGCTGAATTATGTGTTTCGCTTGGATTTGAAGCTAATTCGTTTGTTTCGCATGCAGTTGAAGCTAAATCATGTATAAAACAAGTATTTGAAGCTAAACCATTTATTTCGCATGTATTTGAAGCTAAGACTTCTACTTTGCATGAAATTGAAGCTAAGTCATGTGTTTCGCTTGGATTTGAAGCTAACTCGTTTGTTTCGCATGCATTTGAAGCTAAATTATGTATATCACAAGTATTTTAAGCTAAACCATTTGATTCGCATGGATTTGAAACTAAGCCTTCTACTTCGTACTGATTTGAAGCTAAATCATGTGTTCCGTTTGAATTTGAAACTAAGCCTTCTACTTCGCATTGATTTGAAGCTAAATCGTGTGTTTCGCATGGATTTGAAGTTAACTCGTTTGTTTCGCATGCAGTTGAAGCTAAATCATGTTTATCAAAAGTATTTGAAGCTAAAGCATTTGTTTCGCATGGATTTGAAGCTAAGCCTTCTACTTCGCATTGATTTGAAGTTAAATCATGTGTTTCGCACGGATTTGAAGCTAACTCGATTGTTTCGCCTGCATTTGAATCTATATCACTTATATCGCAATTATCTGAACATAAATCATCTGTTTCTCATGTATTTGAAGCTAAGCCGTGTATTTCGAATTGATTTGAAGCTAAATCATGTGTTTCTCTTGGATTTGAAGCTAACTCGTTTGTTTCGCCTGCATTTGAAGCTAAATCATGTATATCACAAGTATTTGAAGCTAAACCATTTAATTCGCATGGATTTGAAGCTAAGCCTTCTACTTCGCATTGATTTGAAGCTAAATCATGTGTTTCGCTTGGATTTGAAGCTAACTCGTTTGTTTCGCATGCATTTGAATCTATATCACTTATATCGCAATTATCTGAACATAAATCATCTGTTTCTCATGTATTTGAAGCTAAGCCGTGTATTTCGAATTGATTTGAAGCTAAATCATGTGTTTCTCTTGGATTTGAAGCTAACTTGTTTGTTTCGCAAGCAGTTGAAGCTAAATCATGTTTATCACAAGTATCTGAATCTAGACCATCTGTTTCGCAAGAATATGAAGCTATGAAGCTAAACCATGTGTTTCGCATGAATTTGAAGCTAAATGATGTGTTTCGCTTGGTTTTGAAGCTAACTCTTTTGTTTCGCCTGCATTTGAAGATAAATCATGTATAGCACAAGTATTTGAAGCTATACCATTTGTTTCGCATGGATTTGAAGATAAGCCTTGTACTTCGCATTGATTTTGCTTACTTTATTCGTACTGCGTATCTAGAAATTGACGAAAATAGTTATCATCTCCTAAAAGAATCAATTTCAAAGGTGAAAGAATCAAATAAATTCTAATATAAATGTAATAATAAAATTCTGCACTCCGAAAATACTTAGTGCATTGACAATAACAATTAGACAGTCGTTTTCCATCTAAATTTACTCTAATATATTTATTTATTTGTTAACTTATTTATTAATACCTCAAACTAGACGGTTTATATAGCAACACTGCTAACTGATTTATTTATTTTTATTACTATTATTATTTATATTATTATTATTAGTGATTTTTAAATTTTTTGAACATTGTTCGAGGAAATTATAAATCATTCTGTAACGTTCACTGCGAATGCACGGGCATGTTTCAACAATTATTAAAGTGAAAATGATATGAAACAAAAGCTGCTGTCTCTGGGAATAATTTTAATAATTTTGTTAACAAGTTACGAGAAAAACGTCATGTACGTAGAAAATTTCATTTCTGTTGAAGCTCCTCGGATTAGAGCTTGGATCGAAGCACCACGGACTATAATGGAATTCATGAAAATTTACCGAAACGAATCGCGCGTTACACGTCGTTAAAAATGTTTCGAAACAAGTTTACGAGTCGAGATGCATTTTTACCAGGGAAATACCGACGATTCATTAGTCAAACTTTCGTGATGGTATAATGAGGAGAAGACGAGACCTCGCCAGGTAAAATTTCCATAATCCAGTGATTAATGATTCCGGTGTATTCTCCTAACAGTTCGGCACATTTAACAACGCGACCAGGAACGCGACCAAAGTGTATCCTGTCGCTTTAAAACACGAAGCATAGTAATTCAATTGCGAATCTGCGATTAATCGTGGCACGCGAAGCAAATCGGATACATATTCGGACACGATGCACATTTATGCGTAGATGGGATGTTGAAAATGAAGCAACTTCGCGTAGGAATTTGTGCGAGAGAAATTCTCAATTTAATTGTGTTAGACTTCGTTATGATCATAGCAGTATCGTGGCAATGTTTTATTAATTTGACTGTGCATAATATTAAAATATTAATATATTACCCTAAATTCTCACACTAATTTCTCACGCAATATTTTGACACTTTCTACCTCTTTTATGGTGTCATTTATTTATCCACATTTATTACGTGCATAATATTAACGAGTAATTATACAATGCATGTAATATGTCGACGTTTCGTTTCAGACAGCGTCATTTAACATGCATTTTAAAGCTCATTTAACGTGCCAGTTAATGATGCAATAATTAAAGATGAAACATGCAGTTATAACATGATATAATATGGTATAATATGATATAATATGATATAATATGATATACATGATATAATATGATATAATATGACATAATATAATATGATGCAATATATTGGGTTGGCAACTAAGTAATTGCCGATTTGTTCAATGAAATAAAAAATTTCTTTTTACTTGGAACGAAGTTTAATCTGTAATGTATTTTCCATTTTGTCCGATGACCGTTTGCCATCTCTCTGACAACTTGAAAATTCCACGCTCGTAGAAAGTCTGATCCTTTTCGGCCAAAAACTGAGTTAAGTGAGATTTTACAGCGTCATCATCATTCAAAGTTTTACCACGAAGGGAGTTGTCTAGGGATCGAAATAAGTGGAAATCCGATGGCGCGAGATCAGGGCTATATGGTGGGTGTAACATCAATTCCCAACCAATACCCATCAATTTTTACCGAGTGGACAAAGACGTGTGCGGCCTAGCATTGTCCTGCTGGAAAATGACACCTATACGATTGACCAATTCTGCTCGCTTTTCCTTGACCACTGCATTCAATTTGTCCAGTTGCTAACAATCACGGATTATAAAAAATAGCAATAATAATAATAATAATAATAATTTTATAATATAACATTTACAGATATCATAAAAATGGGAGTGAGAGACATCTATAACTGAAAGCGGCAATTACTTAGTTGCCAACCCAATAATATAATATAATATAATATGATATAATGTGATATAATATGATATAATATGACATAATATGATATAATATGGTATAATATGACATAATATGCCATAATATGAAATAATATGACACAATATGATATAATATAATATATTAAATATATTAAATATAGTACTGACTGATTTCATAACATTTAAATAATTTTCTCCCATTACAACATGCTGAAGATTTCGTTACTATCATCGCACTGGATTAAATGATCGCGACATTGACACAGAAATACTGTGATTTAGAAAGATGTCACCGACTGCAAATGGTCGATAACTTCGTCCACGTGACAACGTTATGTACGCGGGCAACGGCCGTCAAAGCGTTCGACGACGAAGAGGTGCTAACGAACGCGTCCGCCAAAGAAATCGCGGAAGGAACAGTGTTCTCCGACCGTTTCAATAAGCTGGTATTACACAATATCGTAGACAGCCGGCTAAAAACTAAGATGTTGAGGCGGCGCATGAAATTACTTTACTTTACTACATTACTTTACTTCGCATTGCTTCAAATCAATGCGAAGTAGAAGTCTTAGCTTCAAATCCATGCGAAACAAATGGTCAGCTTCAAATCAATTCAACTGCATGCGAAACAAACGAGTTAGCTTCAAATCCAAGCGAAACACATGATTTACCTTCAAATCAATGCGAAGTAGAAGGCTTAGCTTGAAATCAATGCGACGTAGAAGGCTTATCTTCAAATCAATGCGAAACAAATGGTTTAGCTTCAAATACTTGCGATAAACATGATTTAGCTTCAACTGCATGCGAAACAAACGAGTTAGCTTCAATCCATGCGCTACACATGATTTAGCTTCAAATCAATGCGAAGTAGATTGCTTAGCTTCAAATACATGAGAAACAAATGATTTATCTTCAGATAATTGCGATATAAGTGATATAGCTTTAAATGCACGCGATACAATCGACTTAGCTTCAAGTTCATGCGAATCACATGGTTTAGCTTCATAGCTTCATATTCTTGCGAAACAGATGGTTTAGATTCTGATACTTGTGATATACATGATTTTGCTTCAACTGCATGCGAAACATACGAGTTAGCTTGAAATCCAAGCGAAACATATGATTTAGCTTCAAATCAGTGCGAACTAGAAGGCTTAGCTTCAAATCCATGCGAAACGAATGATTGAGCTTCTAATACTTGCGAATATAAGTGATATAGCTTCGAATGTAGGCAAAACAAACGAGTTAGATTCAAATCCAAACGAAACACATCATTTAGCTTCAAATTCATGCGAAACACATGGTTTAGCTTAATATTCATGCGAAACAGATGGTTTATATTCAGATACTTGTGATATACATGATTTAGCTTCAACTGCATGCGAAACAAACGAGTTAGCTTCAAATCTATGCGAAGCACATGATTTAGCTTCAAATCAATGCGAAGTAGAAGGCTTAGATTCAAATACATGCGAAACAAATGGTTTAGATTCAGCATCAAATGTAGGCGAAACAAAAGAGTTAGCTTCAAATCCATGCGCCACGCATGATTTAGCTTCAAACCAATGCGAAGTACATGGCTTAGCTTGAAATCAATGCGACGTAGAAGGCTTATCTCCAAATCAATGCGAAACAAATGGTTTAGCTTCAAATACTTGCGATAAACATGATTTAGCTTCAACTGCATGCGAAACAAACGAGTTAGCTTCAATACATGCGCTACACATGATTTAGCTTCAAATCAATGCGAAGTAGATTGCTTAGCTTCAAATACATGAGGAACAAATGATTTATCTACAGATAATTGCGATATAAGTGATATAGCTTTAAATGCACGCGATACAATCGACTTAGCTTCAAGTCCATGCGAATCACATGGTTTAGCTTCATAGCTTCATATTCTTGCGAAACAGATGGTTTAGATTCTGATACTTGTGATATACATGATTTTGCTTCAACTGCATGCGAAACATACGAGTTAGCTTGAAATCCAAGCGAAACATATGATTTAGCTTCAAATCAGTGCGAACTAGAAGGCTTAGCTTCAAATCCATGCGAAACGAATGATTGAGCTTCTAATACTTGCGAATATAAGTGATATAGCTTCGAATGTAGGCAAAACAAACGAGTTAGATTCAAATCCAAACGAAACACATCATTTAGCTTCAAATTCATGCGAAACACATGGTTTAGCTTAATATTCATGCGAAACAGATGGTTTATATTCAGATACTTGTGATATACATGATTTAGCTTCAACTGCATGCGAAACAAACGAGTTAGCTTCAAATCTATGCGAAGCACATGATTTAGCTTCAAATCAATGCGAAGTAGAAGGCTTAGATTCAAATACATGCGAAACAAATGGTTTAGATTCAGCATCAAATGTAGGCGAAACAAAAGAGTTAGCTTCAAATCCATGCGCCACGCATGATTTAGCTTCAAACCAATGCGAAGTACATGGCTTAGCTTGAAATCAATGCGACGTAGAAGGCTTATCTCCAAATCAATGCGAAACAAATGGTTTAGCTTCAAATACTTGCGATAAACATGATTTAGCTTCAACTGCATGCGAAACAAACGAGTTAGCTTCAATACATGCGCTACACATGATTTAGCTTCAAATCAATGCGAAGTAGATTGCTTAGCTTCAAATACATGAGGAACAAATGATTTATCTACAGATAATTGCGATATAAGTGATATAGCTTTAAATGCACGCGATACAATCGACTTAGCTTCAAGTCCATGCGAATCACATGGTTTAGCTTCATAGCTTCATATTCTTGCGAAACAGATGGTTTAGCTTCAAATACTTGTGATATACATGATTTAGCTTCAACTGCATGCCAAAAAAAGAGTTAACTTCAAATCCTTGCGAATCAATTGGTTTAGATACGGATACTTGTGATAAACATGATTTAACTTCAACTGCATGTGAATCAAACGTGTTAGCTTCAAATTCAAGCGAAACACATGATTCAGCTTCAATTAAATGCGAAGTAGAAGGCATAGCTTCAAATCCAAGCGAAACACATGATTTAGCTTCAAATAAATGCGAAGTAGAAGGCTTAGATTCAAATCCATGCGAAACAAATGGTTTAGCCTCAAATACTTGTGATATACATGATTTAGCTTCGACTGCAAGCGAAACAAACGAGTTAGCTTTCTAAACCAAGCGAAACACATGATTTAGCTGCAAATCAATGCGAAGTAGACGGCTTAGCTTCTAATCCATGCGAATCAAACGGTTTAATTTCAAATACTTGCGATAAACATGATTTAGCTTCAACTGCATGCGAAACAAACGAGTTAGCTTCAATCCATGCGCTACACATGATTTAGCTTCAAATCAATGCGAAGTAGATTGCTTAGCTTCAAATACATGAGAAACAAATGATTTATCTACAGATAATTGCGATATAAGTGATATAGCTTTAAATGCACGCGATACAATCGACTTAGCTTCAAGTCCATGCGAATCACATGATTTAGCTTCATAGCTTCATATTCTTGCGAAACAGATGGTTTAGCTTCAAATACTTGTGATATGCATGATTTAGCTTCAACTGCATGCCAAAAAAAGAGTTAACTTCAAATCCTTGCGAATCAATTGGTTTAGATACGGATACTTGTGATAAACATGATTTAACTTCAACTGCATGTGAATCAAACGTGTTAGCTTCAAATTCAAGCGAAACACATGATTTAGCTTCAAATAAATGCGAAGTAGAAGGCTTAGATTCAAATCCATGCGAAACAAATGGTTTAGCCTCAAATACTTGTGATATACATGATTTAGCTTCGACTGCAAGCGAAACAAACGAGTTAGCTTTCTAAACCAAGCGAAACACATGATTTAGCTGCAAATCAATGCGAAGTAGACGGCTTAGCTTCTAATCCATGCGAATCAAACGGTTTAATTTCAAATACTTGCGATAAACATGATTTAGCTTCAACTGCATGCGAAACAAACGAGTTAGCTTCAATCCATGCGCTACACATGATTTAGCTTCAAATCAATGCGAAGTAGATTGCTTAGCTTCAAATACATGAGAAACAAATGATTTATCTACAGATAATTGCGATATAAGTGATATAGCTTTAAATGCACGCGATACAATCGACTTAGCTTCAAGTCCATGCGAATCACATGATTTAGCTTCATAGCTTCATATTCTTGCGAAACAGATGGTTTAGCTTCAAATACTTGTGATATGCATGATTTAGCTTCAACTGCATGCCAAAAAAAGAGTTAACTTCAAATCCTTGCGAATCAATTGGTTTAGATACGGATACTTGTGATAAACATGATTTAACTTCAACTGCATGTGAATCAAACGTGTTAGCTTCAAATTCAAGCGAAACACATGATTTAGCTTCAAATAAATGCGAAGTAGAAGGCTTAGATTCAAATCCATGCGAAACAAATGGTTTAGCCTCAAATACTTGTGATATACATGATTTAGCTTCGACTGCAAGCGAAACAAACGAGTTAGCTTTCTAAACCAAGCGAAACACATGATTTAGCTGCAAATCAATGCGAAGTAGACGGCTTAGCTTCTAATCCATGCGAATCAAACGGTTTAATTTCAAATACTTGTGATATACATGATTTCTCTTCAAATGCAGGCGAAACGAAAGAGTTAGCATCAAATCCATGCAAAGCACCTCAATTAGCTTCAAATTCATGCGAAATACATGGTTCAGCTTAATATTCATGCGAAACAGATGGTTTATATTCAGATACTTGTGATAAACATGATTTAGCTTCAACTGCATGCGAAACAAACGAGTTAGCTTCAAATACATGCGAAACACATGATTTAGCTTCAAATCAATGCGAAGCTAGAAGGCTTAGCTTCAAATCAATGCGAAGTAGAAGGCATATTTTCAAATCAATGCGAAACAAATGGTTTAGCTTCAAATACTTGTGATATACATGATTTAGCTTCAACTGTGTGCCAAACAAATGAGTTAGCTTCAAATTCAAGCGAAAAACATGATTTAGTATCAACCCATGCAGGCAAAACAATCGAGTTAGCTTCAAATTCATGCGAAGTAGAAGGGTTGTCTTCAGATCGTTTGCGAATCAAATGGTTCAGCTTCAAATACTTGTGATATACATGATTTTGATTCTAATGCAGGCGAAACAAACAAGTTAGCTTCAACTCCATGCGACACACATGATTTAGCTTCAAATTCATACGAATCACATGGTTTAGCTTCATAGCTTCATATTCTAGCGAAACAGATGGTTTAGATTCTGATACTTGTGATATACATGATATATCGTCAAATGCAAGCGACACAAATGGTTTAGCTTCAAATCAATGCGAAGTAGAAGGCATATTTTCTAATTCATGCGAATCAAATGATTTAGCTTCAAATACTTGTGATGTACATGATTTAGCTTCAACTGTACGCCAAACAAACGAGTTAGCTTCAAATTCAAGCGAAACACATGATTCAGTTTCAAATCCATGCGAAACAAATGATTTAGCTTCAAATACTTGTGATATACATGATTTAGCTTCATTTGCATGCGAAACAAACGAGTTACCTTCAAATCCAAGCGAAACACATGATTTAGCTTCAAATCAATGCGAAGTAGAGGGCTTAGCCTCTAATCCATCCAAAACAAATGTTTTAGCTTCAAATACTAGTGATATACATGATTTAGTTTCAAATGCAGCCGAAAGAAACGAGTTAGCTTCAAATCCATACGAAACACATGATTAAGCTTTAAATTCAAGCGAAACACATGGTTTAGATTAATATTCATGCGACACAAATGGTTTAGCTTCAAATCAATGCGAAGTAGAAGGCATAGTTTCTAATTCATGCGAATCAAATGATTTAGCTTCAAATACTTGTGATGTACATGATTTAGCTTCAACTGTACGCCAAACAAACGAGTTAGCTTCAAATTCAAGCGAAACACATGATTCAG
>NW_027476319.1:0-135000 GCF_051020955.1 Megalopta genalis | reverse complement strand
AACTAACAAACTAACAAACTAACTAACTAACAAACAAACAAACTAACAAACAAACAAACGAACGAACAAACTAACAAACAAACAAACAAACGAACAAATATACAAACCAATCAAACAAATAAACCAGCATGTTCTGGTACACCCGCCGCCCGCCTACTCTCAGCTGCCCGGGGTTTCTCGGCGTCGGCGCTCACGCCGTCCCCGGGCACGTCGGGCGGGATCGGTTTGTTGCCGATCCCGCTCGGCAGCCTCCTTCCGCGACATAACCTCTTCACAGAAAGAGATTGCTGCCGCCCACTTCCCCGGGCTCTCCAGCATGGCCTCAACTAGGCTGGAGAGTGCGAGGTCGTGGCCGACTTCCCGTTTTAGGACTCGGCGCAGCGCTGAAAAGGCGGGACATTCCTCCAGCCTGTGCTGCGCCGAGTCTTCCTCCGCGCCACAGTGGTGGCACAACGTCGTCGCTTCCCGCCCGATGCGACACAGATAGGCACCGAAGCAGCCATGCCCGGTGAACAGCTGCGTCGCTCGATAGGTGAGCCTGCCATGCCGTCTCTCCCGCCACGTGGTGAAGTGTGGCAGGAGAGCCCCGGGGACGCGCTCGCCGGCATGGGAGCAAAGCTCGGCACGCCATCTGGCGAGGGCTAGTCGCCGGGCCCGGAGCTCGAAGCCCTCGATCGTTTCTCGCTCCGGCGTGGCCCCTCGAGCACGGCTGGCGATGCTTGTGCGCCTATAAACATAGGCGCGCACCGCCGTCTGAAGCTCGAAGGGAAGTTTCCCGCCAAAGCAAGCGCCGCCACTGTAGATGTAGTGGGGTAACCTCTTATGAGGCAGATGGCCATCCGCCTCTGCAGCCGACGCAACGACCGCGTGTTGCGCCGGCTGGCCATCACGTGCGGTGCCCATATCGGGGCGCCGTATAAGGCCATAGACTGCACCACGCCCAGGTATAGGCGGCGCATCAGATCTCCCGGTCCCCCGAGGTCGGGCAACAGACGGCCCAAAGAGACCGCCGCCCTGTCCACTCTGGTGACGAGACGGTCGAGATGCGCATCGAAGCTCCAGCGACTGTCGAGGATCAGTCCGAGATATTTCAACTCGGACTTCACCTCGATGCAGGCTTCTCCAACCCGGATCCATGATCTGGCTGGTGGCCGAGACCAAGGCCGTCCGTGAAACCAGACAGCCTCGGACTTCTCCGGGTCTATTTTCAGCCTCAGATCGCGGATCCTCGACGGCCTGGTCCTTTGCCCGCCTGATGGCCAGCTGCAGGGCGACCACCTTCTCCCGATATCGCCCGTACAGCTGGGCAGCCAGCACGTCGTCCGTTCGTCGTCGTCGACGGGCGCGAGCGTACTGGCGTTGCGCGCGGGCGCACTTGGTGCATAAATCCGCTATCGCGCGCGACCACCAGTACACCGCCTTCCTTGGAAAGACCCTGGCCCGGGGCATGGCGACGTCGCAAATCGACGTCAATGCACCCCGGAACCAATGAGCCTCCCCATTCCCGTCGACTGACCCGGCCGGTGTTGCTGGCCAGGCCACGACGTGGGCTGCCGCCATCAGAGCGTCCTGGTCGAGGCGCTTCAGCGCCCACCGCGGTTGAGGCGAACCCTCATCGGCGGGGCGACGTCGGAGTGTCGATGGTGGGGCGGCGGAGAGGCCGAGAACTATGTATCTGTGGTCAGACAACGTCTCGACCTCTTCCGTCACCCTTCACCCCGTAATACGGCGCGCGGCCGGGGGCGTTGCCCACGAAAGGTCAACGATGGAACCCCCTTTATGCCGCACGCACGTATGGACCGAGCCCGTGTTCAGGAGACGGAGCTCCAGTCCCGCCACCCAATCCAGCACCTCCCGGCCCCTCGAGTCAGTCCCGGGGGAACTCCAAGCCATGGCCTCGGCATTGAAGTCCCCCAGGACCAGCACCGGACGGGGATGGCAGCGGGAGACGCATCTCCCTACCCCGTCCAGGTACTGCTCAAATTCGTCGAGGGACCACCTTGGAGGTGCGTATATCGCCACAACCGCGGTGCCGCCCACGGGGACCCCGGCCTCCCAGCCCAAATAATCGCGGCGGAGCCAATCGAGTCCCCCATCCAGTGTGGATGTTTGGGGACCCTGTGTGGCTCCGCCACGACTGCCAACCCGGCACCCCGCTCGGCCAGGCATTGAAACAGGAGATCCTGCGCTCTGACCGAGCAGTTCAGGTTGGCTTGTATTATCGGGCCCTGGGGCCCCATTACTCAGCCGTGTCCATCGCCGTCACGGCCGCGGATGCGGTGGCGTCTGGGGTCTTGCTAACCCCATCCGCCCCCGCGGGTGCGGCAGTAGCATCAGGCGATGCCGCCTTTTCGTTGCTGGCCACGGTGGTCGCTGCCTTGGCCATCGTGGTTTCCCTCCCTTTATTATTCAACCTGGCAGATGGCCTTTGGCAGCCTCCCTTGCCTCGCCTCGCATTGGCAGGACACGCCCGGCTGCCGAGGCGGTGACCAGACGACTTGCCCGCGCCCGCACAACGCGGGCAATTGGGCGTGGCCGCACAGGCTGCCACCTTATGGTCCCGACTGCCGCATCTATAACAGCAGTCGGACCTATCCTCGGCAGCAGTGCACCGCTGCCTGGTGTGGCCAACACCAAGGCAGCGATAACACTGCAGAGGCCGGGCACTCAGGGCCTCCACGGCTGCCTGGGTCCAGCCGACAGTTATCCGGCCCGCGACCGCAACCCTGCGAGCGGCCGCGTCAGGACATCGGACCCAGAGGGTGCCCAATCCCGAGGGGGAAGACCGGATTTCGCCGGTATGAATGTCCCCCTCGCTACACCCGCCCACGCGGGCAACAGCCGCAGCGACCTCCGCCGGCGTGGTCGAATCGACCAGGCCGCTCACCCTAAGGTCGACTTTTTTGACCGGACGCGCGACCTTTACGCCGGCTCCCGCCAGCGCTTCCGCCACTTTTGTGGCGAGGACGGTGGCCTTGGCGGTCCCATCGGTGCCAGGGACCTCCAAAATTATCCCCCCAGTCACCGCCCTTCGCGGCCTCAGCGAGGCGATGCTAATTTCTGCCAGGTAAGTCATGTCCACGCCAGACGAATCCGTTATGGTAACCGCGGCTGTGCGTGGTGGACGTCGAGGCAGGGGTGTGTTCTTGGGGGTCCCCGGGACCACCCGTCCTTTTTTATTCACGGCCGCAGTGGCCTTGGCAGCCGTCTTTTTGGCCTTCCGGCCAACCACCTGAGACCACGCCTCCTGGTTTGCAGGCGCGGCGGAGGGTGGTGCCAGTTCAGCACGCGTGCGTGCGGGCTCCGTCTGAGCCGCTTTAGCGTCCGCAGCTTTCCCCTTCTTCCTGCCTTTCTTCCTTGTCCGCCCCTCCCTGTCCGAAGACTGAGGGGGGAACCGACGGCCCAGGTGCCACCGATCGCAGGACAGAATCCACCCGCGGCGCAAGCTCCCTCCTGAATGACGCCAATTTGTCATCTATCAGGGCGCCTATTTGCGCCAGCAAATCTGCGGGCGCAGCCGCAGGTGGGGGCGAGAACTTTTCTCGCCCGGAGCGGTGGCGATCTCGGGCGCCGACGATCGGCGGCGATACTGAGCCCACTACCGGGCCCGGCGGCGGAGGCATTGCGGCAGCAGCCGTTCTAGCCTCCACCACCTGACGGAGTCGGGCCACCTCCGCCCGCAGCTCCGTCATTTGCCCCCTGAGGATGGCATTTTCGACCTCCAGGACACGCGTGGCGTCGGTAGCTGACCTCACTACCAGCTCCGACACCCCCACCCTGCCGTTTAAGGCAGCCAACCTCAGGGCGCGAGCCAAGTTGCCCTTCAGCCCCTTCAAACTTTGAGATAACCTTGACATAACCTTGACATAACCTTGACATTGTACGAGGTCAATGCAATATCCTGCACACATTTCCGCGCATGAAGTGGATTTACAACTAAATGAGTGAGTTTCTTATTGATAATATTCTTCATATTTCTCTAACAAACATATCCCTTACGTCCTTTAACACGATTATTATTTATTAAATTAGCTTTGCGAATCATTCGTTGAACTGTGTTCGGACACCGAATTATTTAAATTAAAATATCATTTACGTACTATGTTAATCTTCACTGTACACCTTGCTTAAAAATTTCATATGTTACACACAAGGTGTCATGCACACCAGAAAATTGAAACGGCTGTCACGGTTAAACTACATATTATTTTGAGTCCGAAACTCGGCTCGAGTCCGTTTCGACCTTCTGTCAAAGCCTCGTGCTGCGGACTCTCTCGCTAACTCTCTCTCTCTCTCTCTCTCTCTCTCTCTCTCTCTCTCTCTCTCTCTCTCTCTCTCTCTCTCGCACCGTCACCTCTCATTGGCCAGTGTTTTTCGTTAATAACTCGTAAACAAAGCCGCGGATTACATTTTCGCAAAGGAAAAAGTTACTTCAAATGACCTCAGCTATCCCTCATTTTGGGCTGTTAAAATAATCGTGGAACACCCTGTATACAATAATATTACATACATATTGTTACGGCGACTTGTCCAAATCAAGTCGCTGTAATGTGAAACTGCCCTGTTGTGAACAACTCCTTAAGGAATAATAGAAGAGAGGGGTTGCCACGGAGGTGTGTTATCAACGGACAATCGAAGAGTCGAGATCGGACCGTCGAACGATCAACATCCTACTTCTGAAAGATCTGAATTGTTATTGTATCGAATTGTGTTATAGTTAATATTCTTTATTGTAAATATAAAATGCCGCGACGCGAGAGAAATGGTGTAATTCACAACAATATAAATAATTTGAAAATACTATTACACACAATAGTACTTTAAATTGTATTTGTATTATATTCTATTATATTTAAATAATATACTATATTATATAAAATACTATATATATATACTATTTAACCCAGTTCAGTGCTTATTCCTCGATTTTTATGTCATCAATTCGCAAGAACTATGCCGATCGCCCACGTTAAATTCGTATTTCAAAAGTAACAAGATCAATTATTTATCGTTTCGATGGATTTTTTGAAGGAAGGAACCGATCGGGGCAATGATCAGCGACGACGCTCGCGATGATTCAAATTCCATCGCGATACGTAAACTAGTTCATGATCGGTTCACTTTCGAAACGGAATCCAATTGTTTCGATAAGCCCGCATGACTCGCGGCAATGAAAACACTGGGGTGATACACGTAATCTCTGCGCCCGCTTTATCGAACGAACGGCTCCTCTATTGACACGTTCGCTCGTCGCCCGACGGCCTAGCGACTTTCTATCTGCGCAAATCCTACGTAAACAATTTAAAGATCGATAACACTGTTTAAAGTTGGAGAATCGATCGTTCGGTTTCTAGAAACATGGATTTTTTATTTGATTTCTAGAACGGAACCGGACTTTGTCCGCTCGTTCGTCACTCTCTTGCAGTAATAATTCGTAAACAAAACCGTGAATCGCCCCAGAAACCCGCCATTTTCGGATCGCGAGACACTTTTCGGACACCCTGTATATCGATCTAAATGCGTTATAATTAACGGAGACTGCCGAACGTCCGAACACAGCGAGAAATACAGTACATTTTCTCCGATTGTCACTATTATTTCTAATAAATATTTAGAAATATAATACTAATTTGTTTATTAAAGAAACGAATCCGACCGGATTGTTACAACAAACAAGACTATTTCTAGATCACTTCGCGCGATCATCAGCTTCTTTTCGCAGCCTAACGGCTCTCCGTTCCTCCAACTGCTTCCGCAGGGCATCCACTTCCGGCGAAGCGACTGCTGCCTATTACAGCGGTTTGGACGGGGCGAAGTTGTTTCGCCTGGAAAACGAATAGAAATTCATTTCTTTAGAATATGTTATCTAAGTTCTTTAAACTATGATATTTCAAATCTTTAGAATATGATTTCTAAATTCTTTACAATATGATATCTCAGTTCTTTAGAATATGATATTTCATTTCCTTTGATAATATCTCAATTCTTTAGAATATGATATCTAAGTTCTTTACAATATGATACGTCAATTCTTTAGAATATTGCATTTGAATTCGACGCAGAGAATTAGTCCTAGTAGCTTTTTTATTTTTGAAACCGTCGCTGCAGTAAATTAAAGTAAATTCTATCTAATTGACGCTCGAATTGTCCACAAAAATGAACGATTCGGGAAGAGGAGGCACGATTATTCGAAGTCTTGAGGATTGTTTTTATAATCGTTGACGATCTAAATAACTAAATACCGAGACAAGGTCTAGGCAGAATCGTTAACAATTGAAATAGTTAAAAAAATATTTAAAAGATACATTTTTATACTTCGTCTTTGTTTTCATTGCGAACATTTCAAAAATTACAACTTGCGCTGAGAATAGAATGTAATTTAAGCTGTCAGATTTATTTGCATACATGTCGGTAATCTCGATAATTTTCGCATTTCTCACCAATTAGGAACAATTATTATCTTCCAGCGCCTTTCAAGTGTCCTTAATCATAGTCTTCTGCCTCTCGCGTTCCCGACTCACGATGCATTTCCGATTCTCGATTTCCTCGTTCAGTTTCATTTTCATCCAAAACAATCTCTCCTTCAACTGTACAATAATAACAATAATAATAATTTTTCTTTTTCTTTTTAATCTTACCCATTAAAAATCCCCCCCCCCCTGCCCCTTTAAACGGCACTACCCCACCCCAGAACTGTTTTATCCATTACATTAATAATAGTAAAAAGAAGAAGAAAATAATACAAACAATAAAAATAATAATAATAATAATAGTAATAATGATAAGAAGGAGAAGAAGAAAATAATAATAATAATAATAATAATGATAAGTAACAGATTGAGAAGAAAATGTTTCTTCGCGGATTAAGAAAAATCGGTTAGACCTCTGCCAGGGACATTTCGCAGAGCAGACCCAAGCCACTGGATTCCGTCGGGTCGAAGTCCTTGTAGGGCAAGGTTCGCAATGACTGTATAGTTTTTATTTCCTGAATGAGTCTGATCTTTTTCTGTATCTCCTCTTCCCTCTGTTTCGCCAGCTGAGCCTTCAATTGCCGGGATTCTTCGGAAACCTCGGCGGCTAATTAATAAATACACAATCCGTTCACATTTGATTTCTCAAAAACTGAACAACCGGATACAATCCGTTTTGAACAGGGACTTTGATGAAACTGAACTACAATTTCTCGTATTACCGTGACGTATATCTTAACGTTGTTGTCGAACTGCGTATTTTAACGCAGAAAATGTCGCAGAAAATATCGTCGAAAATTTCGCAAAAAAGGAGAAGTTTCTCGTTTCGCCTGCATTTATCGTAAATGCATCAAATTCGAATGAACCGAGAATTCATATATTGTATATAATAATTCCCCAATTACGGAGAATATAGAAAAATAATATATATTATATATAATACATATATAATATATGTAATACATATAATATATATGTATATTATAAGAAGAAGAATATAGAATAATTCTCACAATTTTATAGTTTACATGTGAATAAACGTTTCAACGCTTGCGAAAGTTTTTTTAAATTGTTATAATAAATAATAACACACCTTTCTGTCGTTTCTCGTCGATCATAGCGTCGAAAGCGTCCCGGAAATTTTGTTCGATTATGCGACATCGTTCGACAACTTCGGCCATTTCCTTGTTATGTTTCTCCTTCCATTTTTCCAGCTTCTCCGACAATTCTTGTTTCTGCGAACGATTCGTGAAAATCCCAATTTAAATCTCAATTCTTTAGAATATGATATTTCAATTCTTTCGAATATGATAACTCAATTCTTTACAATAAGATATTTCAATTCTTTAGAAGATGATAACTCAATTCTTTAAAATATATTACAATTCTTTAGAATATGCTACTTCAATTCTTTAGAATATAATATCTCAATTCTTTATAACATGATATTTCAATTCTTTAGAACATGATATCACAATTCTTTAGCATATGATACTTCAATTCTTTATAATATAATATCTCAATTCTTTACAATATGATATTTCAATTCTTTAGAAAATGATATCATAATTCATTAGAATATGATACTTCCATTCTTTAGAATATAATATCTCAATTCTTTATAATATGATACTTCCATTCTTTAGAATATAATATCTCAATTCTTTACAATATGATATTTCAATTCTTTAGAATATGATATTTCAATTTTTTAGAATATGATCATTCATTTCTATAGGATATGTTATTTCAATTCCTTAGAATATGATATTTCATTTCTTTAGAATATGATAACTCAATTCTTTACAATACGATATTTCAATTCTTTAGAATATAATATCTCAATCCTTTAGAATATGATATTACAATTCTTTAGAATATGCTACTTCAATTCTTTAGAATATAATATCTCAATTCTTTACACTATGATATTTCAATTCTTTAGAATATGATATCACAATTCTTTACAATATGCTACTTCAATTCTTTAGAATATGATATCTGAATTCTTTACAATATGATATCTCAATTCTTTTCAATATGATATTTCAATTCTTTTGAATATGATATTTCAATTCTTCAGAACGCAATATTACATTCCTTCAAAATATGATATTTAAACTGCGATTCTTCATGCAAAATAAAACTGATTCTTCCAACAATCTCAGCAAATTGAAAACAATAAGTAGACGTCCCTAAATTCTCATAATATTTTAATTATTTTAAATTTCATTCACCACTAAATAATACATAAATACAACAACACAAAAATACTATAATATATACTCAAATTATATACTATAATACTATAATATTTATAAAATCGGAAGCAACGGACGGAGAATTCCATTCAACAATGCGACCATTGCGAGTAACGTGACGGCAACAGCTTGTTAGCAACGTTTACACGTAAAGGCCAAGCAAAATAGGCATACAACCTCTTTCCGCACACATTCCGCTTGCTGTTTACAGCCGTTCAACAAAGATTGTTTCGCGATAAATGCGCCCTCGCGGCTTATCAGGGCCAACAGATGTTTCTCTTCTATTTTCGACAATTCGATCAGTTTCTTTCGTTCGCGTTCTTCATCTTCCAGCCGGACGATCGAAGATGGATCGAATCCTCCTTCTGCCAACATTTTTAATCTGCGCGATTCAGTGGAAATACATGGACAAAATTAAACGATATTCGGTGATAAATGTTCAAGAGTTACAATTTTATAATAAATAATATTATATAGTATATATAAATTATATAAAATTATATAGTATATATATATATAAATTATATAATATTATATAGTATATATATATACATAAATTATATAATGTTCGTAATTCTTGCAACGATAAAAAGGTATAATAGAAATCGGTACGGAATAGTGAGGTTAAAAGCTGAGATCTATGCTCTTTTTACACGATTTTGCACACAGGAAAATTATAAAATGTAACAGGTTTTTTGAATTAATTACTTTTTTATTTCCTTTTCCTCGTCGGTGATCACGCGAGCGCATTCCCTCAGTATGGAAGCTGTCGTATGTTTAACCTCAATCGACTATTAAACAAATATGGTCAAATTGGCAATATTAATATATGGTAATATTAATACATATTAATAATTAATAATTCGGATGGAAAGATATTTATCGCGTTAAATACGGTTAAGTAAACATCTGTTTGGACAGTAAATTATTGTCGAAATAACAGAAACGCCGAATTATCGTGGAAATAATTGAACGATTGAATTATTGACGAAATAATTGAAACACTGAATTATTGACGAAATAATTGGAACAGTAAATTAGTGTCGAAATAATTGAACGATTGAATTATTGACGAAATAATTGAAACACTGAATTATTGACGAAATAATTGAACGATTGAATTATTGACGAAATAATTGAAACACTGAATTATTGACGAAATAATTGGAACAGTAAATTAGTGTCGAAATAATTGAACGATTGAATTATTGACGAAATAATTGAAACACTGAATTATTGACGAAATAATTGAACGATTGAATTATTGACGAAATAATTGAAACACTGAATTATTGACGAAATAATTGAAACACTGAATTATTGACGAAATAATTGAAAGATTTAATTATTGACGAAATAATTGAAACATTGAATTATCGTCGAAATAATTGAAACACCGAAGTACAGCCAAAACAATGAAACGAAAACTACTTCGGAACATACCTTGAACGTCGGAATTGGTTTCCTGAGGGATTCCGGTCTCATTTTCTCTTGCAGCTTCGCCTCCGTCGATCGTTCCTCGCGCAGCAATAATTTCGGGACGTTCATGTTCGCGTCGTTCAGCAATCTAATCCCGTGCGATTTGTTTGCCGCTTGCAACGTCGCCGTTCTGGGAACATTCCGCGCGAATCTCTGCACCGCCAAATCCTATCCGGCACACGAGGAATCTTCAAAAAAAGAGACCTTAAATTTTCGTCAATTTAAGAACACGCATTCCTTCGCCGCCGAATTAAACGATGCATAGTGAACATATTCGATCGACGTTAGTTCGTTCGAACGATTTATGTATGTACATATGTTCGGTCATCAGATCCATAGGGATCAGAGGGATCATTAACTTTTAATCGAGATGTATACAAACAGAATTATCAGCGGACTACAATGATCTACAATCTCTTATTTTCATTGTAAAATTGTGATAGCGTATCAGTTCATTGATGTACAATTCGAAGTACGTTAGTCGAAGAAGAAGATTCTTCCGATTCGTCGAAATATAATTTAATATATAAATATAATAATATATATTATATATAACATAATTTATAAATAATAATTTAATATAATATATATTATTATATTTATACATTAAATTATATATATTTATTATATAATTATTTATTATTATTATTAATTATTTCGATATATACATATATAATGTAATTTCTGTTTTACAAATTAAATTCTGCAGTTTAATGTAGACCGTCATCAGTTTATGTGTTCATGCGTTAATTTATTTATGCGTTAATTTTTCTGTCTTCGATTTCCCAGATCGCAAGGTCGAAAAAACGGCTTACTTCCGACGTGCCAGGAGGCGGCCCCGCTGCTCGTTTCGGATGATTCAAGACATTCATGAAAACAGAAACCGTAACCTTTTTCGTCCGATGTTTTCCGGTTTCGATCGCCCCTTTCAGATTCTTATGAAGCTTCTGTGAACGATCAATTCCAAGGACGATTGATAATTAGTCAGAGGGTTCGCCGAAAAATTTAAGATAACTTAGCAGATGTCTTTTGATGGCGATAATACAACGTTTCGAAAAATTATGTCAACATTAAACAGTAAATTAAAGAATAAAGAAATTAAAGAATTAAGAAATTAAAGAATTAAAAAGTTAAAAAATTAAGAAGATAAAGAATTAAGAAGTTAAAGATTTAAGAAATTAAAGAATTAAGAAGTTAAAGAATTAAGAAATTAACAAATTAAGAAATTAAAGAATTAAGAAGTTAAAGAATTAAGAAATTAACAAATTAAGAAATTAAAGAATTGAGAAGTTAAAGAATTAAGAAATTACAAAATTAAAAAATTAAAAAAGTAGAAGGTTAAGAAATTGAAGAATTACAAAATTGAAGAATTACAAAATTAAAGAAATAAGAAACCAAGCGAAAAATTCGGAAAGCACAACCTCCAAGCACGGCGTCGCTTCCAACAACGGCAAGATCAGCCTCTGCTCCACGAAATCTTCGTCGAAATCGAAACAACCGATTCTGTGAAAGACACTCGGCGTTTCCGAGTGAAGGAGATACGAGACCATGAAGAACACCTTTCTGAATTTGAAGTAATCGAAACACTCGACGGAGTCCTCGAAGTACAGATTGCACACTTGGTACGCTAGGATGTACAGGAACACTGGCAAAAGTAATGCGATAAAATAAAAATAAGAGAGTTAAGAAATTGTGTACGAATAATGCGATAAAATCAAAATAAAAGAGTTTAAAAAAATTATGCAAAAAAGCGAAGCAATAAAATCGAAATAAAAGAGTTAAAAAAGTGTGCAAAAGTAATACGATAAAATCAAAATGAAAGAGTCGAAAAATTATGCGAAAGTAAAGAGATAAAATCAAAATAAAGACTTCGAAAGAATCATACAAGACGAAAAACATGAAATCAAAATTAATTAAAAAGTTGTACAAAAAAAGAATGAATATTCTCATTGAACTAATGTTTATGGGTACATTCAAAAAAAATGTTTGGAAATCATGTAAAATCGCGTACCCATGGTTTCGGCCAACGTGTCGGAATGCCGACGACGTTTCTTCAAAAAGTGTCTGCTCACACCTTCCAGAAAATGTTAGTAACGTGCGATGTTCATGAACAATTCGATGGTGACGTCCTGAATCGGAAACGGCAAACTCTGTGAAGACAGGACATTTTTATTTCTAATTTTTTGCCACGATTCGAAGGCAATTCGAAGGCTACGTTACACAATTTGAAGGCAATTTGTAGGCAATTCGGGGCCACGTGACACGATTCTAAGGCAATTCGGAGCCACGTGACGCGATTCTAAGGCAATTCAGAGGCCACATGAAACGGTCCGAGGGAAATTCGGAGGCCACATGATGCGATTCGAAGGAAATTCAGAGACCACGTGACGCGATTCAAAGGCAATTCGAAGGTAATTCGGAACCACGTGACATGATTCGAAGACAATTTGAACCCACGTGACACGATTTAAAGGCCACGTGACACAATTCGAATGCAATTTGGAGCCACATGACACAATTCCAAGGCAATTCGGAGGTCACATGCCACAATTCGAAGGCAATTCGAAGCCATTTCGTATCGCCTTCCAGGAATTAGCGCGGATCCTTATCATAGACGTAGCAATAAATTGCATAGGCGTAGCACTAGCGCAGGAAAATTCACAGTTAACCAAAAATTTGTTCCGGATGGCTGCAACAATCTCGAACTAAATTGAAATTCGTCGAACACTTTTCGGCCGGCTTCTCCGCGGCGAACAACGCGATACAAAACTCGTCCGGGCTAAATTCGTGCTTGGTTCGTTCGTACGCGTCCACCATCTTTATTAGCAGAACTATAATGTTCACTTGGAAGACGTTCGTCTTTTCGAGCTGAAAATAATTTCGCGATCAGCGCGACGTTCCGACATTTTCAAACGGTGGTTCTCACCGTTGCCCTCGCGCAATCCATTTCTCGCGTGAAATCGAGCGATTATGATCGCAATTTTTTGGTAGAAATAATTCGCCACTTTGTTGCGACGCGTTTGAACTGCGTCGATCTTGCGGAAACATCGATCGACACGTCGGCCGCTTGGCCGATGACTTCAGAATGTTTGCCACGGCTTCGACAATATTTAAACTGTTCGATTGCAAACGATATTAATTTTAACCTGTTTTTTTTTCAAACCAATTAAATGGAGAAACGTTTATTTGAAATATTTCGATTTTGCCCTCGACGTTGCGCTCGAATTTCAACGAAAAAATGAATAAAAACGTACCGATTACACGAAAATTATCAAAAATTTATCGCATAAAAATCAATTCAAATGTATCGCATAAAAATGAATAAAAATGTATCCCATAAAAATTAATTGAAACGTATCGCATAAAAATGAACAAAAACGTATCCTTATATTATATGTATAATATAATAAGGAAGTATTATACATATGAAATTTAATGAAGATGAATTTGTTGAAAAATTCCTGCTATCTTTAATCAATAAAATGAAACGATCGCTAAAGTTGTTTTTCTATCGTTAAGGATTTTACGCGGATTGTACGCGATCAATTTTCAGCGTATAAAATCGCATAAATCCTGAAGCTCCATCGAACTTCTTGTTCAATATTCTGGTTGAACAAAACAATTCTTCGACGATCGTGTACAAAATCACAGCGGTTCACGTTTAACGAACCGTTCACATTTAGAATTAATATACATATAGTAATATATACAGTACTATAAATATTACCATATATACTATACATATATTACTACAAATATTACTATATATACTATATATACTATGTATACTATATAGTATATATAATAATATGGTAATATTTATAGTAATATATAGCATGCATAATAATATATACATAGTACTACATAGTATATATAGCAATACTATGAATCTTTAACATATAAATTGACAAATAAATTGACAAGTTCGCGATTTTACGTTTCCACATTAATATATTAATATAATATATTTACAATTAATATTCTCGAACAGTTCAAAGAAAAGTCGAATGTTTGAAACAGTTTATTCATCGTAAGTCGATTAGAACCAGAGAACTGAACAGAGATTTTTTTACATCAACGAACAACGCGTTTCGTCTCTCTCTCTCTCTCTCTCTCTCTCTTTCTCTCTCCCCCCCCCCTCTCTCTCTCTCTCTCTCTCATATATTTATTGTCCATATATATATATATTCACGATCGATCAAGGAGAAACGGGGAAAAAAAATCTGTCACACTACGGGGCTACTAAAAAAAAGAAGAAAACGTTTCCGAGTGTCTAGCGGGGTGCGTACAAATAAAAAGTATCCCAGAGAGAATTTGTACTCCGAGGACGGCCCCACAATAATCTGTGCGCCGCCGTTTCTTTTCTTTTCCTTTCTATTCTTTTTTTTTCTTTTTTTTCCTTTTTCTTGTCTTGTTTTTTTCTTTTACATCGGCGCATCGCTTAAACGATTAATACTATATCGGTACAATATGTATACACTCACGGGATAGTCCTAGGAGTCCATCGTCGGTTCGAGAGCTGCGTAATCACCGAGGGAAACAATTCCCCGAAACAACGGATACAGTAATGTCTCCCTAATTGACGCTCAGATCGTCCACAAAAATGGACAATTTGGGAAGAAGAGATACGATTATTCGAGCCTTGCGATTTATTTTTATAGTTATACATTGTCCACAATTATAAAAACGAGCCGCAAGGCTCGAATAATCGTATCTGCTCTTCCCAAATTATCCAATTTAGTGGACAATCTGAGCGTCAGTAAGGGAGACATTACTGTACGCGGAACAACGTATAGTCCTCGCGCGACAACAAAGCGCCTTTGCACTTATATTCCCCCAACCCCCATATTTATTTAGCTGCCCCACTGCCGCGGCACTCGATCGCTATTGGCCGAGACCGGCGGAGAAGATCGTCGTCGGTCAATTCATATTATTCGGGAAGCGCGAAGAGATTCGATTATTTCATAATTTTTACAGTAATATCTCTCTAATTGACACCCAGATTGCGCACAAAAATGTACTATTTGGGAAGAGGAGATACAATTATTCAAGGCTCTCGAATTTCCTCTTCCTAGATTGTCCATTTTTGTGCGCAATCTGAGCGTCAATTAGGGAGACATTACTCTATTCTGAACGCATTCGTGTTCGAAATTCCGATGTTGAATACACCCTCAAATTAGAGGACGAAAGAAATTTCGATTCGGAGGGGCAGCACGTGCGTCAAGGGGTTAGTTCAACTATTATAATAATTTGACCTTTCTACTTACCGTTTTTGTTCAAGATCTCCTTCGTCGCCGTCGGATTTTTGTGATATCCGTTCATTATGGTGGACGATTTCACGCATAGTTCACCCTGCTGATTCGGGCCCAAACTTTTCCCCGTTTGAACGTCCACGATTTTCATTTCACAATTGATGGACACCGTTCCGCAGGAACCGCTGGTACTCTTTGGATTTTGAGATGCAACGGCGCCCCCCAATTCCGTCATGCCTGAAATAAAAGTTTGATTTTAATTCGTTTGATTGGATTCTATTTTTTGAAACAGTAAAATTCGCGTGTTTATTATCGTTCCCTGGCGAGAAGAAGGAAGCTCTGCGTTGACGTATTGCCCTTCCTTGCTAGAGAAGGGGGGAAGCTAGTGGGAGGGAGAATGTAAAAACATTCCGCGACATGAGAATGTAAAAACATTCCTATAGTCCGCGCGCGAGAAAAAGGTGCCTTCGCGTTCACATATTCCCCCTCCTAACTGTAGCAGTGGGACAGCTAGTGGAAGGGGGAATGTAAGTGCAGAGGTGCCTATAGTCCTCGTGTGAGAAGGAAGCACCAATGAGTTTACATATTCTCTCTCCTAGCTGCAGCAATGCGGCAGCTAGTGGAAGGAGAAATGCAAAACCAAAGTGCCTATAGTCCTCGCACGAGAAGAAGGAACCTTCGCGTTCACATATTCCCCCTCCTAACTGCTCTACCGCCGCAGCTAGTAAGAGGGGGAATCTAAACGCAGAGCCGCCTATAGACCTCACGCGAGAAGAAGGCACCTATGAGTTCACATATTCCCCCTCCTAGCTGATTTTGTTCTACGTTTTGCAATACGATATTTACCGTAACCTTGCGCCACTAGCGCATGCGGCAAATACTCTCGCAACATGTCCTGAGATTCCTGCTTCAAGATGGCACCACCCACGAACAGGCATTTCAAGCTGGAGAGGTCGTACTTTCGTAAGTCCTCGTATCTGACCAACCGATTCACCATGCTTGTGCTCAGAAATAACCACGTGACTTACGACACGATCGTCAAGAAATTAGTAATTGAACGACACGAAATCACGTGTCATTTAAATTGTAATTGTAATCTTAATAAAAAGAATTGTATTTAATTATGTTTAATTAAGTAATTATATTTAATATAAAGAAATCTTAATTATATGTAAAGCGAGTTTTTAAAAAAAGTGATCCGATTAATGATTAACGATTATAACTCGTCAGTTATTATAAACTATTATAAAGTGGTTATATTATTATACATTATTATGAATTGTTATAAATTAGTTATATTATTATAAATTGTTACAAATTAGTTTATATTAGTATACATTATTATAAATTGTTATAAATTAGTTCATATTAGTATACATTATTATAAATTATTATAAATTAGTTCATATTAGTATACATTATTATAAATTATTATAAATTAGTTTATATTAGTATACATTATTATAAATTATTATAAATTAGTCTATATTAGTATACATTATTAAAAATTACTTTATATTAGTATACATTATTATGAATTAGTTATATTATTATACATTATTGTTAATCAGTTATATTATTATAAATTGTTATAAATTAGTATATGTTCCGTTGTATGACGGAACCCTTATAAATCAAGCAAGGAAAAATGTTGTCCTCGGGTCAAACATTATTGACCATCTACGTCCATCCCTGGGTAGAGGAAAATCGCCAGATGTGGATAACCCAGGGACCGAAGGCCCTAGGAAATAACGTATTTTGGACGAAGCAATCGAAATGCCAGAACACCCGTAGTAAACAATTTCGTTGAAAGCCATTTCCGTCTTCTATTCAAGTATTTCTTTTATGACCCACAGTTGGTCACCAAATGTCAATTCTAGCCGTTTTTTACGATATGCATGTTCCACCGAGAAGAGGCATTTTCCGGATCATTGTTTGCTACGGCTTATCCTTGGGACACTCGGATTACTTCGCGGGCGTCACCCGAGGGCACGAACACTACCTGCGGGTGACCCTTAGTTTGGGGCGGTCACCTTTCTAATTTTGTACTCCAATCAGTCAGGGCGACCGTTTCCCTCACTCCTCGCAAAAAATGAATAATCCACAAATCCGACTGTCCCAAACTTAGAACACACCCACACCGAACTTACCTCCGAGAAGACACAACACACAACATTCATTCTTCCACCAACCCGAACACGGAATAGTCTACTCGCTAAAAATTATACTCTATATCGATGTGAAGTTGAATGTTCAAATATATTCCAAGTTAAAGAAAAGAAACTCAGCTTAGTATCCCTAGCATCTTGAAAAGTCGTAGGGAACCGCGAATATCAAATACGCGGAAAAACAGTATACATTATCATAAATTATTACAAGAATATTATAATTTATAATTCTTTGTTCCCCTTTCATCAATTATGTCAGAAAAGTACGTAAACCGCAAGCCATCCAAAACCGAAAAACAAGAATTAATGGAGAACAAATAAATAAATAAAAATAAATAATAATACCTTATACTTCTCCACGAGTTCGCACACCTTCTGCGGCTCGAAATCCGGCCCGATTATCTTCCTCGCGGAGGTAGAGAAGATCTTAAGGTTGCACAGAATGCCGCTGATCCAGCACAGGGTGCTGAACCACAACGGCGTCGCCATCACAGTTAGATGCACCGCTGCATTGTCTACCAAGTTCAAGAGGATCATTCTATGGGACAGCTCGACGCCCTTTGACAAACCGGTGGTGCCGGAAGAGACGAGTATCTGCGCCGTATCGCCGAGTTCGACGTTCTCGCAACGGAAACTCGTCACAGCGGATCGCGGGTGACCCTCCAGAACGTCCGCGAAAGACAGGGTGCCGACATAATCGCCGAACGTGACCACCTTCAGCTCGAAGCCTTCGATCCTCGCCGCGTATATGTAAAATATAACCCCCGTCGATCTTTCGTTCGCGAAAACCACCCTCGGCTCCGTCAATCTCATGAAGTGGCGCGCCAGATCTGCGAACACGGGAACGGAAACAATTTTACGAATATATTTGCAACAAACAGGATCTTTGTGCAAAATGAAAATTGCTGTTGCACGGAGTTGCATCTTTGTTTGCTGTTTAGGTTATAACGTTCCTTTAGGTCGATATCAAATTCTATTAACCTGCATATAAATATAAAATACTATATAAAATATTATATACATAAATATTCTATAAAAATATATAATATAAATATAAATGTATAAAATATATGATATAAATATAAATATATAAAATATAAAATATAAAATATAAAATATAAAATATAAAATATAAAATATAAAATATAAAATATAAAATATAAAATATAAAATATAAAATATAAAATATAAAATATAAAATATAAAATATAAAATATAAAATATAAAATATAAAATATAAAATATAAAATATAAAATATAAAATATAAAATATAAAATATAAAATATAAAATATAAAATATAAAATATAAAATATAAAATATAAAATATAAAATATAAAATATAAAATATAAAATATAAAATATAAAATATAAAATATAAAATATAAAATATAAAATATAAAATATAAAATATAAAATATAAAATATAAAATATAAAATATAAAATATAAAATATAAAATATAAAATATAAAATATAAAATATAAAATATAAAATATAAAATATAAAATATAAAATATAAAATATAAAATATAAAATATAAAATATAAAATATAAAATATAAAATATAAAATATAAAATATAAAATATAAAATATAAAATATAAAATATAAAATATAAAATATAAAATATAAAATATAAAATATAAAATATAAAATATAAAATATAAAATATAAAATATAAAATATAAAATATAAAATATAAAATATAAAATATAAAATATAAAATATAAAATATAAAATATAAAATATAAAATATAAAATATAAAATATAAAATATAAAATATAAAATATAAAATATAAAATATAAAATATAAAATATAAAATATAAAATATAAGATATAAGATATAAGATATAAGATATAAGATATAAGATATAAGATATAAGATATAAGATATAAGATATAAGATATAAGATATAAGATATAAGATATAAGATATAAAATATAAAATATAAAATATAAAATATAAAATATAAGATATAAGATATAAGATATAAGATATAAGATATAAGATATAAAATATAAAATATAAAATATATGATATATAAATATAAGTATATAAAATATATGATATAAGATATAAGATATAAGATATAAGATATAAGATATAAGATATAAAATATAAAATATAAAATATAAAATATAAAATATAAGATATAAGATATAAGATATAAGATATAAGATATAAGATATAAGATATAAAATATAAAATATAAAATATATGATATATAAATATAAGTATATAAAATATATGATATATAAATATAACTATATATAAAATATATGATATATAAATATAACTATATAAAATATATGATATATAAATATAACTATATAAAATATATGATATATAAATATAACTACATAAAATATATAATACATAAATACATAAAAATATATTTATAAAGACACAATAAAATAGTAGTAGTATAATATTAAATATTACATAGACAATAAATAGTATAAAGTTTACTCCTCTTCTAAAAAATTATTGCGATCGAGATGGTTCTAATTATCGTAATTATACAGAAAATGCTACGGCAAGCTGTTAATTTCAACGAAAACCTTGAATTCTCCTAAATATGAGATAATTTCAATAAATATATACATGGTGTCCCATAATAATGTAATCATCCAATGAAGAATGATTCCTAAAGTAATTTCAACTAACTTTTTCTTTTACAAAAATATTTGTAAAGATATTTTCAATCGGCGAGCGAGCGCGGCCAGCGATCCGCACTCGCGGCCAATGCCGCGTCGCGCCGGCCGTCTGACGCGGCGGCAGTGGTCGCGTGGGCGGGGCGCCTGCCGCGCTCGCCTCTCATTGGCCTCTCATTTTTCGTTAATAACTCGTAAACGAAGCCTCGTAGGACATTTTCGCTGAGGAAAAAGTTGTTCCAAATGACCTCAGGAATCATGTCTCTCAGGGTGTTAACACAATTATGAGATGAAAGAAGATAACCCTACAGATATTTCGATCGATCAGCTTTCTGTTCGAATGAACAATCAATTTCGAAGGGAAATTTAATAAAATTAATTTAATCTCGCGTAAGAAATAGAGAAGAAATTCAGCATTTTTTTAGTTCAAATGTTTCAAGAACGAGATGAAAATTTACGCGGAGATTCAACGGTCCGATAATAATTTTCTGATAACGAATGAAGGGTTGTTCTTACTGGTATTCATCCCCGGATCCCAGGGGTTGAATATCACACCGATGAAAAGCGCGGCGATGCACGGAACGAAGCAGTCGGGATGGTTGTGCATGGAAATTGCGATGACGCCTCCCTTCTTGACGCCTTCTTTCCTCAACCAAAGGGCGCATCTCACTGCTCTATCCAGCAGCTGCTCGGATGTATTTTCTTCGTCCGTGGTAACGTCCACCTGTAACATCCGATCGTTCCTGTAACATCCGACAACGCTGACATAACACCGTAAAAAAAAGATTTCGAACGACCGAAACGCATACGTGTGTCGCGATGATTGCAGAGTAACGTTTCCAAAGAAAACCGCCGGTGTAAAAAATTCGTCGAGCTAAATTAGCATTACCTAACCCGTTCTGTTCGTGACTCGCTGTTTCCATCTGCCACGTCGGTCGCGTCGAAATGGCATAATCATTTCCCTAATCGAGTCTTGAATAATCATATCTCCTCTTCCCAAATTGTCCATAAAGATTAATAAAGATTTAATAATATATAATAATAATAATAATAATAATAATAATAATAATAATAATAATATAACAATAATACTAGTAATAATAATATATAATAATAATGTATAATAATAATAATAATAATAATAATATACAATATATAATAATTAATAAAGATATTAATACTACAATAGAACACACAGATTTTCGTCAGCGAAATCACTATCAAAAAAACTGGAGCAAATTGCACTTCCTATATTCAAATTTTTTTAAGTAATGCTACTTCGCTCGGCACATTATAAAATATTTTTCTTTTCGTCAACCTTTAACATCTGATTGCGCTTGAATATATGTATAATATACAATTTATTTTGATCTGTCTGTGAAATAAAAAAGATATCTTCTCAATTGAACTGAAGTGTAATCAGTGAACTGCTGATATCTGTGCAAAATAACGATCTTTCGAAAATAATTCTAAATAATTTGAAATTAAAATACGTCAACGTTCTCCGTTTCTTTGAATCGCCCACCATCACCATTTCCATCGTGAATGCATAAGATCTGCGGTCCGGTAATTAGTGTCCGTCAGCATTACGTGCAAAATGTTTGTGATCGACAAGATAGCTATGACGAATAGTTTTTTCCCTGTATCACCGGGACTCTGATGCAACTTATAATTTCCGTTGACCCTGGCATTGCTACGTAAGAACGTATTAATTTATTATGAATGGAGATTGCGTTACGAAAATCGTAGAAGTGTCGACGGAATTAATCAGCATAATAAATCGTTAATAAATCAATAATAAATCATTAATAAATAAATAACGAACCATTAATATGTCATTAATAAATCATTAATGTATCGTTAATAGGTCATTAATAAATCATTAATGAATCGTTAATAGATCACTAGTAAGTTATTAATAGATCATCAATACACCATTAATACATTATTGATAAATCATTAATAAATCGTTAATAAACCATTCATGGATCATTAATAGATAATAAATAAATCATTAATTAATTATTAATAGATAATAAATAAATCATTAATTAATTATTAATAGATCATTAATAAATCATTAATTAGTCTCTACTAGATCATTAATGAATCATTAATAAAGCATTATTTGCTGAGTTTCCGTGGGATTAATTAAACCATTTCGTGACGATAGCATGATACGTTTGGTATTGGTCGCGTTGACGCTGTCCTCGGTCACTTTATACACTCGAATCGATGCGAACAATGCGAAGCTCTTGAATTAATGATACCATGATTATACCTGCGCAACTATACTCGGATTATTCTTCATCCGTTCGTACAAGTATTCTCCGCCGCTTTTGTACTTCAGATCAAACGGCCCCGTTCTTCCCTATCAGCACATTATCCACGATGGTGAATATCCGTTCCGACGATTGCACCTGCGACCGACAGTATAGTCAATGGTTATTCGGAACATCGCCACGTAAATCTAAACTGTATTGCACAAAATTGATTGCACAAAATTGTATTGTACAAAATTGAAGCACAAAACTAACTGCACAAAATTGTATTGTACAAAATTGAAGCACAAAACTAATTGCACAAAATTGATTGCACAAAATTGATTGCTCAAAATTGCATTGCACAAAATCGATGCACATAATTGACGTACAAGGTTGCTGCACAAAATTCTATCGTACGAAATTAATTACACAAAATTGTACTACACGCACTGACTTTAGTGCAAGCCTTAGGTCCGCTGGAGAAGGAAAATCCCTCTAAGTGAATTCAGACCCCTCTCTCTCTCTAAGTGAATCCGCACGCCTTCCTCCAAGCGAATTCAGACTGCTCTCTCTAAGTGAATCCAGACGCCTTCCTCTAAGTGAATTCAGACTCCTCTCTCTAAGTGAATTCAGACTCCTCTCTCTAAGTGAATTCAGACTCCTCGCTCTCTCTCTCTCTAAGTGAATCCGGGCGCCTTCCTCTAAGCGAATCCGGGGCTCGAGATTCGTTCAGAACGCGGCTCGAATATTTAGTTTCGCGCCGCAAGAACGGAAACAACTGAACTGATTCCATCATACGAATGCTGCCGGTCGCAGGAAATAGTTGATTGACAGCCTTCGAGCACCTGTTGCTCATCGAGTGTTTACAAACAACCAGTGTTTCGTTAATTTCGCTGTATCAATCCGCCTCGTGTGTATCAATTTACTTCAGTCCCTCCGCCGCCCCCTCCCCCTCCTCTACTATTGTTCGTAACTGTAACATTCATTTTTCGACGAGCATTTGAAATATTTCATCGTACGTGTTAGTATAATATCTGTTTTATTTGCAATCTAGAAAATAGTTTGTAGTTTATTTCTCTGCTTTAGAGATATTATATAATTATATCATGTATATATTATAGCTATTAATATAAATAATATGTGTGTTATTGTATGTAACTATATTATTAATATAATATCTCTGTTATTATAAGTAACTATATTATTAATATAATGTGTATGTGTTATTATAAATAACTATATTATTAATATAATATCTATATATATATATATTCACCGACACAGCTTTTTCTCCGCCGTAAATGCGTAATAATTGCAGTCCAGAACTCGGTTCGTCGAGAATTGCCCGGAAATAGAAAACAGCTGCACGCGAGCGACACGATCAAACCAGGGCCGAACGATGATTCAATGTCAAACGTGATTCAATTGTTGCTCAAATTAAGATCTCTAGATTTTATTTATCAATTTTTTTCACGTCCATGTATATACACGATTTATTCGAATATACTTTCGTTTGCCTTCTTGCTCACATATTGTTATATAATCATATTGATAATATTGATAATATTGATAATATTGATAATATTGATAATATTGATAATATTGACAATAGTGACATTATTGATAATATTGACAAGGTAATATTAGCAATATTAATAATATTGACAAGATAATATTAACAATATTGATAATATCGACAAGGTAATATCACACACAACAATATCAATAATATTGACAAGGTAATATCAACAATATTGATAATATTGACAAGGTAATATTAACAATATTGATAATATTGACAAGGTTATATTAACAATATTGATACTATTTACAATATTGATAATATCGATAATATTGATTTTTTTTTTAGTAGTATTGATAATATTTATAATATTAATAATATTAATAATACAAATAATAAAATAAATATTAATAATATTAGTAATATTTAATTGATGATCTGGACGATACGATTCGGCCTTAGTTTGAGATCACGTCGCATTATTTTTGTGTGAACAAAATCTGCAAGTTGTCCAAAAATTATGCTACTTCCGGGAAATGAGAGGTTCCTGAGATCATTCGAAGCAACTTTCTCCTTTACAAAAATTTGCTCCGAGGCATCGTTAACGAGTTATTAACGAAAAACAGTGACCAATGAGAGATCGTGCACGGCTGACGCCCTGACCTCGCGACCACTGCTACCGCGTCAGACTCCCCGCCCTCGCGACCACTATCGCCGCGGCAGACGGCCGGCGCGACGCGGCATTGGCCGCGAGGGCGGGGCGCCGGCCGCGCTCGCTCTCCGATTGGTCGCTGTTTTTCGTTAATAACTCGTAAACGAAGCCGTGGATCGCATTTTCGCAAAGGAAAAAGTTGCTTCGAATGCCCTCAGGAACCTCCGATTTCCCGGAACTACCACAATTTTTGGACACCTTGCATATAGATCGCGTTCACACAAAAATAATGCGATTTCTACGGGAAGTGACAGGTACGCAAGATCATTTAGCAACGAACATTTTTTCGCGCGAATAAAAAAACGTGAAACAATAGCACGTGAGTATTTACTGAAGCGCCAGCGACTTCGCCATGTTTTTCAACGCTATCCTCAATACTTTGCCCGAGGAAGTATGAGGAAGGCTCGGCAAGAACTTCACGCCGCCGCGTAATTTATAAGCATCGATGAAATTCTTCTCCACAATCGTCACTAATTCCTCCTCGGTCACCTGAAAATTAGGTTAATAATCGTCAGATCATTTTCTCCGCGACTTACTACGGAAAATAAAAGAAGATATCGAATGAACTTTCAAATTATACATACAGACAACAAATTAGTCTTTAACATTTAAAAAGAAGAACATTCAAGCCATTTAATTCAGTTGTAAAAAAAGTTATAATTAGCGTTTTCAATGATGTTATGTCAATATGTATAGATTTCGCCGGAGATAGTAAGTCGCAAAAACGCACTTCTTTGTTGGGCATTTTGCTGACGAAAGCAACGGGATGATCGTCGTCGGTAGGATGAGGTATACCGACGACTGCAGCTTCCATAACGGCTGGATGCGCTTGCAAGAGATCCTCGATCTCGGTCGGCGCTATTTGGTGTCCCCTGTATTTAATTATCTCCTTCAGTCTATCGACGATAAAGACCTCTCCATCCTCGTTGTAGTATGCCAGGTCGCCCGTGTGTATCCAACCTGGGAAATTATAACTCAATTATAATTTATTATATGTTATATTATATATAATACTTATTATAATAATTAAATTCAGTTTAGATAGAATAAAATCAATAAAAATAAAAATTATGATAATATATAATAATTGTATTGTATAATGATATGTAATAATTATATTATATAATAATATATAACAATTATATAATATAATAATATGTAATAATTATACTATATAATAATATATAATAGTTATATTATATAATAATATGTAATAACTATATTATACATATAATAATATATAATGGTTATATATATTATATATTTAATAATCATATATAATTATATATATGTAATGTGTGGATAATTATGGAAGTCGAACACAATATGATTCTAAAATAAGAGAATCAAGAGTTAAATGTCCGTGCTTCTCTTTCTCTTCTCATTCTTCGACTCGTCGCGGCTCTCTTTGCCTTCCTCCATTACTCCTGCGTCTGCGCACTCACTCACACACAACGCTTACATATATTAAATATTTAACAATTATATATAATTATATAAGTCATTGCATATCATAATTTTTAATTAGAAATTACAAAATTATTTTATATTAATAAAATTATATACTAACAACATAAAAACAACCGAAAAGCTTGAAACAATTCGAAGCCGTTCTTCGTCAATTTTTGTAACATGCCGGCGATTTGCACACGCGGTACTTAAACAAATATTTTTTAGGAACGATCGAATATCGCATTTTTCTACCCACCGTCTTCATCCAAGATCTCCATCGTAGCCGTCGGATTTTTATAATATCCGATCATCACGTTGGGCGTCTTTACGCAGAGCTCGCCCTGCAGATTCGGGCCCAGGCTTTCTCCTGTTTGCACATCCACGATTTTCAGCTCGCAGTTAGGAACCACAGTTCCACAAGAACCGCTGGCACCATTCGAGTTCTGAATCATGGCCAGTCCACCCAGCTCCGTCATACCTGAAATATATGTTTAATTACTGTATTTAATTTAAATTGTAATTACTATAATCAAGTGATGTTGCTGCGACTAAATAATTGCTGTATTTAACGCTGTATTTTAAAACGATTTTATATATTTTTAAACAAACGATTTCGCATTGATTGCGTTTTTTTTTAACGAAAATCCAAATATCATGTCACGTGGTTTCCGATTTGGAGATCTGTAATTTCATTTCTAATTCTTTCGTTAATTAATTCGACCGTTAAGTAATTCTTTCGTTACCTAACTTTATCGTTAATTCATTCAGTCGTTAACTAATTCGTTCGTTATCTAATTCTGTCGTTAATTAATTCGTTCGTTATCTAATTCTTTCAATTAATTCGTTCGTTATCTAATTCTTTCGTTAATTAATTCGTCCGTTACCTAATTCTTTCGTTAATTAATTCGTCCGTTATCTAATTCTTTCGTTAATTAATTCGTTCATTAACTAACTCTTTCGTTATTCAATACTTTCGTAAATTAATTCGTTCTCTAACTAATTCTTTCATTAGACGATTCTTTCCTTAACAAATAATATTGAAGGAAAATTTGCCACCAGTCGACTGCCACAAATATTTGTTTTTGTATAAATTTTTCTTCTGTTTTTTACGTTTTACGTGAGGTCTAATTATACGACTCGCTCTGTACGCCATTTGCAATACTTGCCGTAACATTGTATCACGCTCGTGTGCGGCAAATGCTTCTTCAGCGCGTCCTGCGATTCTTGTTTCAATGTGGCACCGCCGATCATGATCTGATCGAGGCTCGAGAGGTCGTAGCTCGGCAGATCCTTGTACCTGACAAATCGATTGCTCATGCTGGTGCTCAGCATCAGCCAGGTGATCTGCGGGACGACGATCGATCCATTCAGAAATCAGCTTTAAATATTAACTTTAAATATTAACTTAAAATAACTAACCTTAAGTTAACTTAACATAAAATAACTAACTTTAAGTTGACTTAACTTGAAATAACTAACTTTAAGTTAACTTAACTTGAAATAATTAACTTTAAGTTAACTTAACTTGAAATAATTATCATTAAGTTAACTTAACTTGAAATAATTAACATTAACTTAACTTAACTTGAAATAATTAACTTTAAGTTAACTTAACTTGATATAATTAACTTTAAGTTAACTTAAATTAACATAATAAATGTCGGATATTTAAGCGAACATATAAGACTGAATATCTTTGTTCAAAAGCTGTTTATTTAAACAAAATATGCTCCGTCCGCTTCAATACACTTTTCCCAACGAGATTTTAACGCACAGATGGCCGTCTTAAACAAATTCCGATCTTTCGAGACGATAAACTCTGATATGGAATTTTTCGGACTGTCTTCATTTTCGTACCGTTTAGCCCGGGAAAACTGTTCTAAATGTTTAAAAAAAATGAATGTCGGTCAGCGAAAGATCCGGAAAATAAGCTGACTGCTGCAAAATTTCATATTTTAACTAATTCAATTGTCGCAATCGTTTTGCACGATGTATGCCGCCGAGCGTTGTGTAAGTACAGTAATGTCTCTCTAATTGACGTTCCGATTGTCCAAAAAAATGGACAATTTTTGGAAGAGCAGATACGATTATTCGAGCGAGAATTAGAGAGACATTACTGAGCGTCAATAAGGGAGACATTACAATATCAGGCCGATTAAAACAAGCGATGAGCGCATAATTTTCACTTTCTCACGCATCTTGTATTTCTTCGTTAAAACGCGACACTATGATGACAAACCTGCCAACTATAAACGAGCTTATGCCAAAAAGCTTATGCGAAAGCCCAACGAAAACAGGAAGTCGAATGTTCGCGCGTAAAGAAAAATCGGACATTTCGTATGCACCAGCCTAATAATAAACTAACTAACTAACTAACTAACTAAAAAAAGGCGATTGTTTACGAACCGCGCGTACCTTGTATCTGACCAGGATCTCGCACAATTTCTGCGGATCGAATTCGGTCGCGACGATTTTCTTGGCGCCGGACGCGAGGCTCATGAAATTCAGGAAGCAGCCGGTGATCCAGAATATAGGGCTGAACCATAACGGCGTCATGTTACCGAACTCGAGGTCCTTGTTCTCCAGCAGCCTGAGCAGCATGTCGTGGGACATCTGCACGCCCTTCGGTAAGCCGGTGGTACCGGACGAGAACATGATCAGCGATGTGTCGCGGAGGTCGGTGACCTCCTCGTACCGGAAGCTCGCCACCTCGAAGTCGCTGTGACCTTGGAGGACGTCCGTGAAAGCCACAGTGCCGGGACGATCGCCGAACACGACCGTCTTCGTCTCGACGCCTTCAGCTTTCGCGGCTTCCAGCGCGACCCTCGCTGCCTGCTCGTTCGCGAAGATCACTTTTGGCTCTGTTAGGCTCATGAAATGCCGTGCGTGACCTGCCGGAGAGCAATAAATATATTATAGATATTATATTAAATATATATTGTGTGTTGTGTTAATGTGTTGTAATGATATAATAATATTTGTGATAAAGGGATGATGATATAATGATATGTGCTAGTATGTTTTATAACGTAATACACTATATATGTATATTATACATTATTATATGTTATAATATAATATATTGTATATATTATATTAAATGTATTGTGTATTACAGGTATATAATATATGATATATTGTACATCTATAAAATATTATACAATACATTATATATTATAATGAATATTAATATTATAATATAATACACATTGTATATATTATATATTATAATGAATATTAATATTATAATATAATGCACACACATTGTATACATTATATATTATAGATATAAAATGTATTATATATTATAATGAATATTAATATGTTATATTAAATACTTTATATATAAATTTACGATCTCTATTATTTCTCATCTTTTTTCTTCGCTAATAACTCGCAACAAGTTTCGAGGCGCAAGTTTTTCCAGCGCAATTTTTTAATCGTAGCCTTGCCTGCATTCATTCCGGCATCCCAAGGATTCACAATAGCCCCGATAAAAACCGCGGCGACGCAGGGAACGAAGCTATCGAGATGATTGTGCGTCGCGACCGCGACGATGTCTCCCCTCTTCACGCCCTGTTTTCTCAGCCAAAGCGCGCATCTCACTGCTCGATCCAGCATCTCTCCGTAAGTGTCCTCTTCTCCTGTGCCGGCGTCCACCTAGAAATCGCAACGTTAATTCGACTAACGAAATTAGGGTCTAACGAGATACAGTAATGTTTATTTTTTTATCTTTATAGTTACAAATTGTCCACAATTATAAAAACGAGCAGCAAGGCTCGAATAATCGTATCTCCTCGTCCCAAATTGTCCAATTTAGTGAACAATCTGAGCGTCAGTAAGAGAGACATTACTGTACGCGGAACAACGTATAGTCCTCGCGCGACAACAAGGCGCCTTTGCGCTTATATTCCCCCCAGCCCCGCATTTATTTAGCTGCCCCACTGCCGCGGCACTCGATCGCTATTGGCTGAGAACGGCGGCGAAGATCGTCGCCGGTCAATTCATATTATTCGGGAAGCGCGAAGAGATTCGATTATTTCATAATTTTTATTGTGCGCTGTAAACTTCGCAGCTTGGATTTTATAAATCTATGATAGCCATAACTCTCTCGTTCTACGAACGATTTATTTCTCTTCGCGGATTCTCTTCTCTTATACCGCAACAAGCGTCGATTAATCGGCTGTTATGTAACTTCCCATTAAAGACGTCGGCAAGAAGCGACCATGCAGCTTCCTTTGGAAAATTTTACGGAGACGTCGAGGTTCTTCGATTAATTGAACAATGTTTCAGTAAATTACTGATGTCGGCGTTGTAGAAATAACGAGTCCAAGGCTTTCTGAAATGGAACATAGAGCAAACGAAGCAGAAAGATTCTAGAATGCAAACATTCGATTTGCTTTACCGTTTAAAAAGTCGCGTAAAAATTGTGTACAAGCCCCGTGAAAATAGGATAAGAATTCCGTAAAAATCGTGTAAAAATAGGATAAAGATCCCGTAAGAATAGTGCAAAAATACCATAAAAGTCGTGCAAAAATAGTGCTCATATCGTTTAGAAATATTGCAAAAGTCCTGTAAAAATCGTGCAAAAGCAATACATAAATCGAGTAAAAATCGTATAAAAATTCCGTAAAAATAGTGTAAAGATCTCGTAAAAATAATGCGAAAATCCCGTTAAGATCGTACAAAAATCGTGTAAAAATCGTATAAAAATCGTGCAAAGGTCCTGTAAAAATCCTGTAAAAATCGTACAGAGGTCCTGTAAAAATCCCGCAAAAAATCCTATAAAAACCCATAAAAATCATGCAAGGTCCCGCAAAAATCCCACAAAAATCCTACAATAATCCCGCAAAAATCCCACAACAATCCCGCAAAAATTCTCATTTCGGAAATGCAAGTTGCAACGTTCCTTGCTATTAGCATAGAGACAAGTGCAGCTCTAATTTATCTGCCAAGAGGAAGTTCTAAAATAGCATAGCATAGCATAGCATAGCATAGCATAGCACGTCAACGAATCGTGGGAGGCAGCAATAATGCGATCATCGATCGATTTCGTACCTGTACAACGCGGCTCCTATTCTTCTTCATCACGCCGTACAGCATCTGTGCACAGGATCTATGTTTCATCTCGTACGTCTTCTTTTCCCCTCGGAGCACATTCCCCGCGACGGTGAAAGTCGTCGTCGTAGACGAATTCTGCAGACTCGTCTGCGTGCAACAACGTCGTCAAACGTTAATTAAAAAAAAAAACAAAAAACAACAACAGACTTACTTCGACGGAGAACACAACGCGATCATAGATGGAACAACGATGACTTACGTCGCTCGTCGTGTTCGCTGTCATGCTGATCTTCAAACGGGGAACAACCACTCGACTGACACTCACGCGACGTTGCTCGACCTCTCGGTTCCGCGGCGAGAACTGTTAGCCGGACGCGTCTTGGTCTTTTTGCGAGCCGGCAATGCTCCCTACTGAGACAATGCCGCGCATCGGATTGTTTGACAGAAGCGCGGCGAGTGCACAAGAGTGCACGCGAGCTGCGATCGCCGACATTCTGCCGATGCACGCGGCAAAATGTTGCATTAGACGGAAGAGGAACTGCGCCAATGCTGTCGGACGAAGAGACGGCATGCTTTCGAGTTAACGTAATTTTTAGTCGTTTAACAGTATTATTAATGTTATTATTCATTTATATTTATCATTGATAAATATCGTTATTAATATCAGTGCACAAGCGAAAGTGCAAGCGAAATAGAATCGCATTTCGCCGACCTAAATAATTTTATTCGGAAGAAACAAATTTTTATAGGAATGCGAAATTGCGACAAAATGGTAGCACATTTAATTATAGATTACGTATAGCAATAAAGGCGAGCAATAATTATCAATAATAAATATCATTCCTCAATCGAGGAATGATGTTTAATGCTTAATATTTTGTGGATCTAATCTCTTTGCATTTATTAACAGACATCGTTAACTTTGGCAAAGATTTATGGGTTTCTTTTTAAATACTTTTTTTGCTCTAATTGCTACCACTTTTCTTGAATAGATTTCTTTTTTTTGCATTCGGCTATGTTTTGAAATTGCCTGCCATTTGCATGATATGAAAAATTTCGTTGCGACGAATAAAATATTTTATTATTTTATATACATATAATTATATATAAAATAATATTTTATATACATAAAGTATCAATTTAAAGTACTATTACATATATACAATAGTATTTTCTAATTATTTATATATATGTAATATTATATATATATTATATTATTAATACATTATGTATATGTATTATATTATATTAGTATATTATATGTAATATTACTATATCTATTATATTATTAATATATCACATATAATAATTATATATATATACAATAATATTACATACATATAAATAATTAGAAAATACTATTACACACAATAGTACTTTAAATTATATTTGTATTATATATATTGTATTATATTTAAATAACATACTATTATATAAAATACTATTTAACCCAGTTCAGTGCTTATTCCTCGATTTTTATGTCATCAATTCGCGAAAAATATGACAAAAAAAAAGAATTTTCGGACAACGAGTGGCAACAATATCGATCGCCCACATTAAATTCGTATTTCAAAAATAACAAGATCAATCGACTTAATTAATTGATGATTAATAACTGCACGCGCACACGCAATTGTCTAACGTTTCGATGGATTTTTTGAAGGGAGGAACCAATCGGGACAAGGATCAGCGACGACGCTTGCGATGATTCAAATTCCATTGCGATACGTAAACTAGTTCATGATCGGTTCACTTTCGAAACGGAATCCAATTGTTTCGATAAGCCCGCATGACTCGCGGCAATGAAAACACTGGGGTGATACACGTAATCTCTGCGCCCGCTTTATCGAACGAACGGCTCCTCTATTGACACGTTCGCTCGTCGCCCGACGGCCTAGCGACTTTCTATCTGCGCAAATCCTACGTAAACAATTTAAAGATCGATAACACTGTTTAAAGTTGGAGAATCGATCGTTCGGTTTCTAGAAACATGGATTTTTTATTTGATTTCTAGAACGGAACCGGACTTTGTCCGCTCGTTCGTCACTCTCTTGCAGTAATAATTCGTAAACAAAACCGTGAATCGCCTCAGAAACCCGCCATTTTCGGATCGCGAGACACTTTTCGGACACCCTGTATATCGATCTAAATGCGTTATAATTAACGGAGACTGCCGAACGTCCGAACACAGCGAGAAATACAGCAAATTTTCTCCGATTGTCACTATTATTTCTAATAAATATTTAGAAATATAATACTAATTTATTTATTAGAGAAACGAATCCGACCGGATTGTTACAACAATCAAGACTATTTCTGGATCACTTCGCGCGATCATCAGTTTCTTTTCGCAGCCTGACGGCTCTCCGTTCCTCCAACTGCTTCCGCAGGGCATCGACTTCCGGCGAAGCGACTGCTGCCTGTTGCAGTGGTTTGGACGGGGCGAGGTTGTTTCGCCTGGAAAACGAATAGAAATTAAATTCTTTAGAATATGATATTTCAATTCTTTAAAATATGATATCTAAGTTCTTTACAATATGATATTTTAATTCTCTAGAATATTGCATTTGAATTCGACGCAGAGAATTAGTCCTAATAGCTTTTTTATTTTCGACACCGTCGCTGCCGTAAATTGCAGTAAATTCTGTCTAATTGACGCTCGAATTGTCCACGAAAATGGACGATTCGGGAAGAGGAGGCACGATTATTCGAAGTCTTGCGGCTCGTTTTTGTAATCGTTGACGATCTAAATAACTAAATACCGAGACAAGGCCTAAGTAGAATCGTTAACAATTGAAATAGTTACAAAAATATTTAAACGATACATTTTTATACTTCGTCTTTGTTTTCATTGCGAACATTTCAAAAATTACAACTTGCGCTGAGAATAGAATGTAATTTAAGCTGTCAGATTTATTTGCATACATCTCGGTAATCTCGATAATTTTCGCATTTCTCACCGATTAGGAACAATTATTAGCAGAAGACTAACTTGCTGACTTTGTAATCCTCCAGCGCCTTTCGAGTATCCTTAATCATAGTCTTCTGCCTCTCGCGTTCCCGACTCACGATGCATTTCCGATTCTCGATTTCCTCGTTCAGTTTCATTTTCATCCAAAACAATCTCTCCTTCAACTGTACAATAATAACAATAATAATAATTTTTCTTTATTTTTTGGATCTTATCCATTAAAAATCCCCCACCCCCTACCGCTTTAAACAGCATTATTCCACCCCAGAACTGTTTTATCCATTACATCAATAATAGTAAAAAGAAGAAGAAAATAATGAAAATAATACAAATAATAGTAATAATAATAATAAAAATAAGAAGAAGAAGAAAAAGAAGAAGGAGAAAAAGAAAATAACACAAATAATAAAAAAAATTATAATAATAATAGTAATAATAATAATAATGATAAGAAGGAGAAGAAGAAAATAATAATAATAATAATAATAATAATAATGATAAGTAACAGATTGAGAAGAAAATGTTTCTTCGCGGATTAAGAAAAATCGGTTAGACCTCTGCCAGGGACATTTCGCAGAGCAGACCCAAGCCACTGGATTCCGTCGGGTCGAAGTCCTTGTAGGGCAAGGTTCGCAATGACTGTATAGTTTTTATTTCCTGAATGAGTCTGATCTTTTTCTGTATCTCCTCTTCCCTCTGTTTCGCCAGCTGAGCCTTCAATTGCCGGGATTCTTCGGAAACCTCGGCGGCTAATTAATAAATACACAATCCGTTCACATTTGATTTCTCAAAAACTGAACAACCGGATACAATCCGTTTTGAACAGGGACTTTGATGAAACTGAACTACAATTTCTCGTATTACCGTGACGTATATCTTAACGTTGTTGTCGAACTGCGTATTTTAACGCAGAAAATGTCGCAGAAAATATCGTCGAAAATTTCGCAAAAAAGGAGAAGTTTCTCGTTTCTCCTGCATTTATCGTAAATGCATCAAATTCGAATGAACCGAGAATTCATATATTGTATATAATAATTCCCCAATTACGGAGAATATAGAAAAATAATATATATTATATATAATACATATATAATATATGTAATACATATAATATATATGTATATTATAAGAAGAAGAATATAGAATAATTCCCACAATTTTATAGTTTACATGTGAATAAACGTTTCAACGCTTGCGAAAGTTTTTTTAAAATTATTATAATAAATAATAACACACCTTTCTGTCGTTTCTCGTCGATCATAGCGTTGAAAGCGTCCCGGGAATTTTGTTCGACTATGCGACAACGTTCGACAACTTCAGCCATTTCCTTGTTATGTTTCTCTTTCCATTTCTCCAGCTTCTCCGACAATTCTTGTTTCTGCGAGCGATTCGTGAAAATCCCAATTTAAATCTCAATTCTTTAGAATATGATATTTCAATTCTTTAGAATATGATATTTCAATTTTTTAGAATATGATCATTCATTTCTATAGGATATGTTATTTCAATTCCTTAGAATATGATAACTCAATTCTTTACAATACGATATTTCAATTCTTTAGAATATAATATCTCAATTCTTTATAATATGATATTTCAATTCTTTAGAATATGATATCACAATTCTTTACAATATGATACATCAATTCTTTAGAATATGATATCTGAATTCTTTACAATATGATATTTCAATTCTTTAGAATATGATATTACAATTCTTTAGAATATGATACTTCAATTCTTTAGAATATGATATCTCAATTCTTTATAATATGATATTTCAATTCTTCAGAATTGCGGTTCTTCATGCAAAATAGAACTGATCTCAATCAATTTCAATAAATATGGATCCAATAAAAATTTCTTTCTTTCTTCCAACAATCTCAGCAAATTGAAAACAATAAGTAGACGTCCCTAAATTCTCATAATATTTTCATTATTTTAAATTTCATATATTTTCACCACTAAATAATACATAAATACAACAAAAAAAATACTATAATATATACTCAAATTATATACTATAATACTATAATATTTATAAAATCGGAAGCAACGGACGGAGAATTCCATTCGACAATGCGACCATTGCGAGCAACGTGACGGCAACGGTTTGTTAGCAACGTTTACACGTAAAGGCCAAGCAAAATAGGCATACAACCTCTTTCCGCACACATTCCGCTTGCTGTTTACAGCCGTTCAACAAAGATTGTTTCGCGATAAATGCGCCCTCGCGGCTTATCAGGGCCAACAGATGTTTCTCTTCCACTTTCGACAATTCGATCAGTTTCTTTCGTTCGCGTTCTTCTTCTTCCAGCCGGACGATCGAAGATGGATCGAATCCTCCTTCCGCCAACATTTTTAATCTGCGCGATTCAGTGGGAATACATGGACAAAATTAAACGATATTCGGTGATAAATATTCAAGAGTTATAATTTTATAATATTCATTAATATTATATTATTATATTATTATATATAATATAATATTATATAGTATATATAAATTATATAATATTATATAGTATATATACATACATAAATTATATAATGTTCGTAATTCTTGCAACGATAAAAAGGTATAATAGAAATCGGTACGGAATAAAAGCTGAGATCTATGCTTTTCTTACACGATTTTGCACACTGGAAAATTATAAAACGTAACAGGTTTTTTGAATTAATTACTTTTTTATTTCCTTTTCCTCGTCGGTGATCACGCGAGCACATTCCCTCAGTATGGAAGCTGTCGTTTGTTTAACCTCGACCGACTGTTAAACAAATATGGTCAAATTGGTAATATTAATATATGGTAATATTAATACATATTAATAATTAATAATTCGGATGAAAAGATATTTGTCGCGTTCATTACGGTTAAGTAAACATTTGTTTGGACAGTAAAGTATTGTCGAAATAACATAAACGCCGAATTATCGTGGAAATAATTGAGAAAATAAATTATTGGTGAAATAATTGAAACGCCGAATTATTGTTGAATTAATTAAGACACTGAATTATTGACGAAATAATTGAAACGCTGAATTATTGACGAAATAATTGAAACACTGAATTATTGATGAAATAATTGGAACAGTAAATTATTGTCGAAATAATTGAACGATTGAATTATTGACGAAATAATTGAAACACTGAATTATTGACGAAATAATTGAAACACTGAATTATTGTCGGAATAATTGAACGTTGAATTATTGACGAAATGATTGAAACACTGAATTATCGTCGAAATAAATAAAACAGCGAATTATCGTCGAAAGAATTGAACGCTTAATTATTGTCGAAATAATTGAAATACTGAATTATTGTTGAACTAAGTGAAACGCCGAATTATTGTCGAAATAATTGAAACGCTGAATAATTGTTGAACTAATTAAAACACTGAATTATCATCGAAATAATTGAAAGATTGAATTATTGACGAAATAATTGAAACATTGAATTATCGTCGAAATAATTGAAACACCGAAGTACAGTCGCAACAATGAAATGAAAATTACTTCGGAACATACCTTGAACGTCGGAACTGGTTTCCTGAGGGATACCGGTCTCATTTTCTCTTGCAGCTTCGTCTCCGTCGATCGTTTCTCGCGCAGCAATAATTTCGGGGCGTTCATGTTCGCGTCGTTCAGCAATCGAATCGCGTGCGATTTGTTCGCCGCTCGCAACGTCGCCAATCTCTTTTCCGTCGACGGCTTCGCGTAATTCGTTCTGGGAACATCCCGCGCGAATCTCTGCACCGCCAAATCCTATCCGGCACACAAGGAATCTTCAAAAAGAGAGACCTTAAATTTTCGTCAATTTAAGAACACGCATTCCTTCGCCGCCGAATTAAACGATGCATAGTGAACATATTCGATCGACGTTAGTTCGTTCGAACGATTTATGTATGTACATATGTTCGGTCATCAGATCCATAGGGATCAGAGGGATCATTAACTTTTAATCGAGATGTATACAAACAGAATTATCAGCGGACTACAATGATCTACAATCTCTTATTTTCATTGTAAATGTTCATTGATGTACAATTCGAAGTACGTTAGTCGAAGAATTATTTATATATAGAATTATTTAATTTATAAATAATAATTTAATATAATATATATTATTATATTTATTATATAATTATTTATTATTATTATTAATTATTTCGATATATACATATATAATTTAATTTCTGTTTTACAAATTAAATTCTGCAGTTTAACCCTTTGCACTCGAGTGGTGGCTCTGAGGCATCACTAAAATTTGTTATATCACCGTTTAAGATAATTTTGATATCAACAAAGTTTAAATTTAAAAAATTGTTAAGAGCGTAACTGTTGTGCGAGTCCCAAGAGTCAATTTCATACGCATAAAATATACATTTTGTCATATAAAGTAGAAATATTATAAGTTAGAAAAATGATTTTATATTTTCAGTTAAAACAGCTTCGGGTGCAAAGGGTTAATGTAGACCGTCATCAGTTTATGTGTTAATTTATTTATGCGTTTATTTTTCTGTGTTTGATTTCTCGGATCGCAAGATCGGAAAACGGCTTACTTCCGGCGTGCCAGGAGGCGGCCCCGCGGCTCGTTTCGGATGATTCAAGACATTCATGAAAACAGGAATCGTAACCCTTTTCTTCCGATGTTTTCCGGTTTCGATCGCCCCTTTCAGATTCTTATGAAGCTTCTGTGAACGATCAATTCCAAGGACGATTGATAATTAGTCAGAGGGTTCGCCGAAAAATTTAAGATAACTTAGCAGATGTCTTTTGATGGCGATAATACAACGTTTCGAAAAATTATGTCAACATTAAACAGTAAATTAAAGAATAAAGAAATTAAAGAATTAACACGTTACGCGCCACGCCGGTCCCTAGGGACCGGCGCTAGACTTTCCATTCAGGCCACGCCGGTTCCTGCGGACCAGCGACAGATTTTTCGTTCTTCTATCGCGGCGCGTGTGTCGGTCCTTGCGTATTTGTGAGACTGAACATTTAAATTATGCGATATCGGTTTTTGTTTGGTCAATGCTTCAAGGAATAGAATAGAATACTTATATATTCATTGATTGCTTTTTTATCTTCTACCAAGGAGAAGGGACTATAAGGATATAAACAAAGTATATACATAGTATTTATTACGATCAGAAAATGACAGGCTCTCGAGTACAGTTTATCTGCAAGTGGAAAGATAAACATACGAAGACAAGCTCCGGTCCTCAACCCGGGTTACGTTACCCGTTATCTGTTTATACTCTGGCTCGCCTATCGGCGCGCTGCCCGGTAGGGCCCGCCTGACGGCTAACTGTGGCTTCAACGGAAAGGCGCAAAAATTCGGCGTGGCGCTTAACGTGTTAAGAAATTAAAGAATTAAAAAGTTAAAGAATTAAGAAGTTAAAGAATTAAGAAATTAAAGAATTAAGAAATTATAGAATTAAGAAATTAAAGAATTAAGAAAGTTAAAGATTTAAGAAATTAAAGAATTAAGAAGTTAAAGAATTAAGAAATTAACAAATTAAGAAATTAAAGAATTAAGAAGTTAAAGAATTAAGAAATTAACAAATTAAGAAATTAAAGAATTGAGAAGTTAAAGAATTAAGAAATTACAAAATTAAAAAATTAAAAAAGTAGAAGGTTAAGAAATTGAAGAATTACAAAATTGAAGAATTACAAAATTAAAGAAATAAGAAACCAAGCGAAAAATTCGGAAAGCACAACCTCCAAGCACGGCGTCGCTTCCAACAACGGCAAGATCAGCCTCTGCTCCACGAAATCTTCGTCGAAATCGAAACAACCGATTCTGTGAAAGACACTCGGCGTTTCCGAGTGAAGGAGATACGAGACCATGAAGAACACCTTTCTGAATTTGAAGTAATCGAAACACTCGACGGAGTCCTCGAAGTACAGATTGCACACTTGGTACGCTAGGATGTACAGGAACACTGGCAAAAGTAATGCGATAAAATAAAAATAAGAGAGTTAAGAAATTGTGTACGAATAATGCGATAAAATCAAAATAAAAGAGTTTAAAAAAATTATGCAAAAAAGCGAAGCAATAAAATCGAAATAAAAGAGTTAAAAAAGTGTGCAAAAGTAATACGATAAAATCAAAATGAAAAAGTCAAAAAATTATGCGAAAGTAAAGAGATAAAATCAAAATAAAGACTTCGAATGAATCATACAAGACGAAAAACATGAAATCAAAATTAATTAAAAAATTGTACAAAAAAAGAATGAATATTCTCATTGAACTAATGTTTATGGGTACATTCAAAATGTTTCGAAATCATGTAAAATCGCGTACCCATGGTTTCGGCCAACGTGTCGGAATGCCGACGACGTTTCTTCAAAAAGTGTCTGCTCACACCTTCCAGAAAGTGTTCGTAACGTGCGATGTTCATGAACAATTCAATGGTGACGTCCTGAATCGGAACCGGCAAACTCTGCGAAGACGGGACATTTTTATTTCTAATCTTTTGCCACGATTCGGAGGCAATTCGGAGGCCACATGAGGCGATTCGAAGGCAATTCGTGGCCACGTGAGGCGATTCGAAGGCAATTCGGAGCCACGTGACACGATTTAAAGGCCACGTGACACAATTCGAATGCAATTCGAGGTCACGTGACACAATTCCAAGGCAATTCGGAGGTTACATGCCACAATTCGAAGGCAATTCGAAGCAATTTCGTATCGCCTTCCAGGAATTAGCGCGGACCCTTATCATAGACGTAGCAATAAATTGCATAGGCGTAGCACTAGCGCAGGAAAATTCACAGTTAACCAAAAATTTGGCATTTCCGCGAGAAATTACTGTATTCATAAATTATTATTGTTCGATTTGACGGCTTCTCTGTTAAACAGCATCGTTAACCTTAAACTGTTCCGGATGGCTGCAACAATCTCGAACTAAATTGAAATTCGTCGAACACTTTTCGGCCGGCTTCTCCGCAGCGAACAACACGATGCAAAACTCATCCGGGCTAAATTCGTGCTTGGTTCGTTCGTACGCGTCTACCATCTTTATCAGCGGAACTATAATGTTCACCTGGAAGACGTTCGTCTTTTCGAGCTGAAAATAATTTCGCGATCAGCGCGATGTTCCGACATTTTCAAACGGCGGTTCTCACCGTCGCCCTCGCGCAATCCATTTCTCGCGTGAAATCGAGCGATTATGATCGCAATTTTTTGGTAGAAATAATTCGCCACTTTGTTGCGACGCGTTTGAACCGCGTCGATCTTGCGGAGACATCGATCGGCACGTTGGCCGCTTGGCCGATGACTTCAGAATGTTTGCCACGGCTTCGACAATATTTAAACTGTTCGATTGCAAACGATATTATTTTTAACCTGTTTTTTTTCAAATCCCAATTAAATGGAGAAACGTTTATTTGAAGTATTTCGATTTTGCGCTCGACGTTGTGCTCGAATTTCAACGAAAAAATGAATAAAAACGTACTGGTTACACGAAAATTATCACAAATTTATCACATAAAAATCAATTCAAATGTATCGCATAAAAATGAATAAAAATGTGTCACATAAAAAAATTAACAAAAATGTATCGCACAAAAATGAATAAAAATGTATCCCATAAAAATTAATCGAATTATGTCGCATAAAAATGAATAAAAATGTATCCCATATAAATTAATTGAAACGTATCGCATAAAAATGAACAAAAACGTATCCTTATATTATATGTATAATATAATAAGAAAGTATTATGCATATGAAATTTAGTGAAGATGAATTTGTTGAAAAATTCCTGCTATCTTTAATCAATAAAATGAAGCGATCGCTAAAGTTGTTTTTCTAACGTTAAGGATTTTACACGAATTGTACGCGATCAATTTTCAGCGTATAAAATCGCACAAATCCTGAAGCTCCATCGAACTTCTTGTTCAATATTCTTGTTGAACAAAACAGCGGTTCACGTTTAACGAACCGTTCACATTTAGAATCAATATACATATAGTAATTGTGTATACAGTACTATAAATATTACCATATATACTATATATATTACTACAAATATTATCATACATACTATATATACTATGTGTACTATATACTATATATGTATACTATATAGTATATATATTAATATGGTAATATTTATAGTAATATATAGCATGCATAATAATATATATATAGTACTATACAGTATATATAGCAATACTATGAATCTTTAACATATAAATCGACAAATAAATTGACAAGATCGCGATTTTACGTTTCCACATTAATATATTAATATAATATATTTACAATTAATATTCTCGAACAGTTCAAAGAAATATCGAATGTTTGAAACAGTTTATTCGTCGTAAGCCGATCAGAATCAGAGAACTGAACAGAAATTTTTTTACATCAACCGACAACGCGTTTCGTCTCTCTCTCTCTCTCTCTCTCTCTCTCTCTCTCTCTCATATATTTATTGTCTTTATATATATATTCACGCATCGATCAAGGAGAAACGGGGAAAAAAAATCTGTCACACTACAGGGCTGCTAAAAAAAAAGGAAGAAAACGTTTTCGAGCGTCTAGCGGGGTGCGTACAAATAAAAAGTATCCCTGAGAGAATTTGTACTCCGAGGACGGCACCACAATAATCTGTGCGCCGCCGTTTCCTTTCTTTTCTATTCTTTTTTTTCTTTTTTTTCCTTTTTCTTGTCGTTTTCCTTTCTTTTACATCGACGCGTCGCTTGAACGATTAATACTATATCGGTACAATATGTATACACTCACGAGAGAGTCCTAGGAGTCCATCGTCGTTTCGAGAGCTGCGTAATCACCGAGGCAAACAATTCCCCGAAACAACGGATACAGTAGTGTCTCCCTAATCGACGCTCAGATCGTCCACAAAAATGGACAATTTGGGAAGAAGAGATACGATTATTCGAGCCTTGCGATTTATTTTTATAGTTATACATTGTCCACAATTATAAAAACGAGCCGCAAGGCTCGAATAATCGTATCTCCTCTTCCCAAATTATCCAATTTAGTGGACAATCTGAGCGTCAGTAAGGGAGACATTACTGTACGCGGAACAACGTATAGTCCTCCCGCGACAACAAGGCGCCTTTGCGCTTACATTCCCCCCACCCCCACATTTATTTAGCTGCCCCACTGTCGCGGCACTCGATCGCTATTGGCCGAGACCGGCGGAGAAGATCGTCGTCGGTCAATTCATATTATTCGGGAAGCGCGAAGAGATTCAATTATTTCATAATTTTTACAGTAGTGTCTCTCTAATTGACGCCCAGATTGACCACAAAAATGGACAATTTGGGAAGAGGAAATACGATTATTCGAGCCTTGCGGTTTATTTTTATAGTTATAAATTGTCCACAATTATAAAAACGAGCGGCAAGGCTCGAATAATCGTACCTCCTCTTCCCAAATTGTCCATTTTTGTGCGCAATCTGAGCGTCAGTAAGGGAGACATTACTGTAATCGGATAAAATCGAGCGATAAAATTCGACCGTTCGCGGTGACGAGCCACACCCTTTCAACCCTCGCGCGGCGAACGAGCGCGTCGTCTAGCTGCGATTATTTTGTCGTTTTTGTTGCCCCGTGTGCTCCTCGCAATGTACCGGGTGTGCTCGTTAAATAATTCCATTCGATCGGGACGCGCTGAATTTCGGCGTCGGTGATGATTCGCGATTAAACCGCACATAACTTCGATCGTTCGTGACATTTGTAAAATAAATCATGAATACGGGGAGAACAGCGGAAATGAGAAAATATTGATCTTTTATTCTACTGTCACGGTAACGGTATTCAGGAATCGATTTTTGTCGTCGGTTCAATGTTTCTTTTCCTCTTCCTTTTCTTTTCTTTTCTTGGAAAAGATCGGCGAGAACGAGTAATTTTGTACAAAAAAATCCGCAGTCCGTCGGCGATCGTTTTATCGATAATTGCTTTAAATATTACCACAGACGCGACGAAACATGTACACTGTACAGGGTAGCCCAAAATTATGACTCAGAGAAATAATGGGTTCCCGAGATCATTTGAAGTAACTTTTTCCTTAGCAAAAATGTCTTCTTTTGCGAGTTATTAACGAAAAACGGTGACCAAAGAGCGATCGCGTACGGCTGACACTCCGCCCTCGCGGCCACTGCCGATACGTTAAACGGCCGGCGCCGCCTTGCGCCAGCCGAGCTCGCCTCTCATTGGCCGCCGTTTTTCCTCGATAACTCGTAAACGGAGCGGCGGATCGCATTTTCGCTGAGGAAAAAATTACTTGAAATTACCTCAGGAATCGTTCCATTCCAGGTGTTGACATAATTATGGAACACTCTGTACATCCTTCGCATACGCATTCGAAGCATCCTCCATTAATCGCTGAACTGTTCTTAAATTCGTACCGTGTTTCTGATAAAATAAATACATCGTAATTACAGCCTCCGCTTTCGCGTTTACAATTGAATACTGTATCTCTTTATCGCCGTAACGAAGGAATAACTTTCGATCGAACCATTCGTCTCGCGTGTTTACATAACTACTAATTAAATAAACGCTTCTTAGAAAAACGATCGCGCGAGAAGATCATCATCCATCGAGCGACACCGTGTCGCGGCGCGCTGTTGCCGTTATCTTCGTTCTGCATTGTAATAAAAAGATTTCTCGTTTTATTAAACATTACATTTAAATTACAATGGTCGTCGGTGCGGAATAAGTTACAGAGTCTGCGAACAGAAACGATTCTTCTGCACCGTTCGGGTCTCTCGATTTGCCGCAGATACTGTCGAATAAGATTTTTGATAATTTATAATTATTAATAATATAATTTTCGTTGTCCAAAAAAGGAATTAGAAAGAAAGTTAATATTTTATTATCGGATCTGGTTGTGACGCGACGAAAATTGCAAGCTGCAATCGACAAAAAACGACGAAAATGACAGAAAATAGCAGAAATGAGAGAATTACAGTGATTCCAGCGACGCGATATCCGGTCGTGAATTATTACTTAGTATTATTATTTAGTAATATAATTATTTAGTAATTGGCTGCCACGGATTCTCGATACCGGGTCAAGTATAATAAATTCTCCCTAATTTTCTTTAAGCTTGTAAACAAAAATAGACAATTTTGCAAGAGGAGACACGATTATTCGAGCCACACGGTTCGTTTTCATAGCTGCCAACAATTATAAAAACGAGGCGGAAGGTTCGATTAACCCTTTATCATCCCTTCGACGAGTCCAACTCGTTCTGATAATTTATAGTAACAACTTATTCAATATAAATGTTATTCTATCCTTCCTAAAAGTTGGAATAAAATTCTAATCTTTTGTCATCGATATTATAAATAAATTCAAGTAAATTTAGGCACGAATGAGCAACAATTTTCTTTCCCCTTTAAGAAATCATCGCAATCGAAACATTTATAATCGCAGTGACCGCGAAGAAAATGGTACGTCAAGGGGTTAATCGCATCTCCTCTTCCCAAACTGTCAATTCTTGTTTACAAGCTGAAGGACAATTCGAGAGAATTTACTGTGATCGCAAATTTCACGCACATACGAAACAGAATCGAGTCGTTTCGGGTATCGGAATCGCCTAAATACTTGCGGTAATATTTTTCTCGTTTGCAGATGATTCGACTATCTACGATGAAAATGATCTTCTTTCGCTTCGTTACGGTAGAAAAAAGAAAATCATGTTCACGCGCAAATCAAAATCGCATTTTCTTTACAAAAACGCGACACACGATCGTGGAAACCTGCGAGAAGAATGGAACAATACGAGCGAGAAGCCTCGGACGACCGCAGAGAAACTCTGCAATCTTGATCGAACGTGCATCCGAGATCAGTTTCTTTGATCTACAGGGTGTCCCAAAAATGTCTCGCGATCTGAAAGTGGCGGGTTCCTCATTTGAAGCAACTTTTTCCTTTAGAAAAATTTTCTCCGAGGCACCGTTAACGAGTTATTAACGAAAAACAGTGATCAATGAGAGGCGAGAGCATGGCTGACGCCCTGCCCTCGCGACCGCTTGCGCTGCGCCAGACGGACGGCGCGACGCGGCATTGGCCACGAGAGCGGAGCGCCGGCCGCGCTCGCTCTCCGAATGGTCGCCGCTCCGTGCGCTCGTTGGCTCGGCCGAGCTCGCGCTGGCCGAGCTCGCTTCTCATTGGTCAGTGTTATTCGTTAATAACTCGTTAACGGTGCCTCGGAGAAAATTTTTGTAAAGGAAGAAGCTGCTTCAAATGATCCGAGGAACCCGCCATTTCCGGATTACGAGACATTTTTGGGACACCCTGTATACAGCAATCCGACCTTTTCTGTCCAAAACGGAGGATACGCCGTTCGTCGAATGCGAAGGACGATGCGAGTTAATTTTTAAAAGAAAAACATACATAAACGTAACAGGTACCGGGAACAATGCACGGGCGTTGAACGCGATAACAATTTGACCGGGAATAATATTACAGTTAAATAATTACGGGATGACTACAGCGGGTCCGAATGGACCCGCATGGACCGCCGCTGATTTGCCGAGGGTCGAAGGGAGGAACGGTTCATCTGCCGCGAAGGAACGCCTCGCGCGCGCCGCAAGCATTATTCTCAAAGAGTATCATAAAATCGGAAGTCCTTATAATAAACGATGTAACGATAACAACGTGTGCGTGTAAGGCGTATCAATACTAATCAATAAATAATCGTCGGTCAGGGCGCGGTCGGATCGTCCGACGAAATTAGAAATATACAAATTCGGTGACAATAATTTTGGTAACATAATTCGCGTTCATAATTCGAAAGAATTTTTATGGGAACGATGCGACAGACACCCTGAGGCGACCACGACGAAATCATGTGCTCGCTGCAGCAGCAACAGCAGCAACGTGAATCGATAATCGAGAAAATTACATTCCGCGTTTTCAGTAAAAAACAAAGAGTCTATCCTTTTTGTCTTTTATATCACACGATCGTCCATTATAATAAAAAAAAATTCATAACGACTGCAAAATCCATTGCCCGATTCCATTCCATTGTTTTCTTGTCCTACTCTCTTCGTTTTATTTCTCCTTTTTTCTCTCTCTCTCTCTTTTTTGTTTCTTTGTTTTACGTTTTTCCTTCGGTTCATTAGAGCTACATATCACGGTTAAATTACAGTCGACTTTTGTTTTCACATAGGACCATGTTCAGACCTATAAACAATTCTACGTGTACATCTACGGCATAATCTTATGGCTAGTATGTCGCTTTCGGGGACACAAAACAACTAACATCGTGAACTTACTTGAACAGGCGACCGACTGACGATGATCGCGGTGAACGAATTTCCGAAGAATCTCTCCGTCGCTATTTTATCTGTTATTTTTTTCTTTCTATAGCGTAATAGTTGCCTTTTTTTAGTGACTACGACTTTCGTTACACGGCGATCGAGAGCCTCGGCAACGGAGTACTTCAGAAATTTGTTGTTACCCTGTTCGCGGATCTACCGGGTGTCCCGAAAGACGCTCGCAATCTTGAAGCGAGAGGTTCCTGAGATCATTCGAAGCAACTTTTTCCTCAGCGAAAATGTTCTACGAGGCTTCGTTTGCGAATTATCAGCGAAAAACGATGGCCAATGAGAGGCGAGCACGGCTGACGCCCCGCCCTCGCGACCACTGCCGCCGCGGCGGCAGACGGCCGGCGCGAGGCGACATTGGCCGAAAGGGCGGAGCGTCGACCGCGCTCGCTCTGCGATTGGTCACTGTTTTTCGTCGATAACTCGTAAACGAAGCCGCGGATTGCATTTTCGCCAAGGAAAAAGTTACTCCAAATAACCTCAGGAACCCCTCGTTTCCCCATCGCGCGTGACTTTTGGGACACCCTGTATACGCAAAGACTTCTATAAAAATACAAACGAATTTCTCGGATAATTTCGTAGACGAGGAATAAGGGGAGAACGTGTTCGAGAAGCATGTCGGATTCGTGCCGAGTCGCAGGAAGAAAGAAATTGCGTATACGCGACTAATAAATAGACGGCGGATTTTACGCGATTATGAGGAAAATTAGTAATAATTTGAAACGCAATACTTTATAATAAATCAGTTATAAGGATTATAATAATTTAAAACAGTGAATACATTGAAAGAAACTAAAAAATCTGTCAGTTCGAACTCATTGAAGTTATTAAAAAAAGAAAGCAGGACACTTGTGCTCGACACTCATGTCTTGCAATTTAGGCAGACAATTTGTTATATTTCGCATAAATATCCGCAGTCTACTAATAAATAACACAATTATGCGAAAGCTCCTTCCGGGAAGGAGATCTCTGCTTTACCAACAATCGCAGCCTATGTTCGCGTAAATGTCATGAACAAGTTGATTCCGTGTGTGCGCGCGGGTGCGCGCATGTGCGCGCGCGCGCGCGTGTGTGTGTGTGTTTGTATGTCGTGTGCGCGTGTGTGTACAAGTAAAATTAACGATTCGATATTTCTACAAACGCTAGCTTAATTACTCTTGCTGAACGCCACGATGATAGAGGTGATGCTCTCGTATGTGCCTGTGGCGAAACCAAGCAGTCCTATCAGTACTATCACGACGTCCTTCGTCATCGTGAACAAACCGAGCGACGCGTTCTGCCAGCAGACCACCATCTCGATGATCGGCGGAAAGATCAGAGCTAACGCGGTGCTGCTCACTGCGCCCACCAACGATATGAACAGGCCCAGTTGAGGTATCGCTTCTGCTAGCACAACTGTAACAGAATTGTTCCCGTCAGTTATCGAGCAAAAAACAACCTAACCTTGACATAACCTATTGTAAAATAATTTTGAACGGATAAAAATATTTCTGAATAAATAAAAATGATTCTACCTAAATAAAATTAATTCTGAACAAATGAAAATAATTCTAAACAAATAAAGATAATTCTGAACAGATCAAAATTATTGATAAAGTATTCAAAAGATTATTTGTGTCATTCAATAGGCTATTTATTAGCTTACGGTACTTGAACATCGTGGAAATAGACTGATTTAATACTCACACGTGAGCAAACATAACGAAGACCGGAAAATAGTCTCCGCTAGAACTGGCCACCTGAACGGGCCGAATTGGTTCACGAATCCTGGCCACATGATCGCGACAGGAACGTAAAATTGCAGTGCATACGTGAACAATATACTTAACGAGATGGCAACTTTAATGCACTGTGGTAAACTGCAAAAGAAACGGAATCATATTTATCGAACGAACGAACGTTACACGCCGGTGTTTGCGCGCGCAATTCTTCCCGCATATAAACAAACGACAAAAGAGGATGTTGTGTTATTCGTCGTTGTTATTTCTTGAAAAATCGGAAACACTTCGCGCGGTTCACACACCGCGTCATGCACGATCAAAATCGTTACGTTTAGGCAAGAAAAACACGCAAGGCAGGACTTTGGACATTTATTATTAATATAATAATAATTATAATTATTATTACGGATAGCGTATTCTCGTTTGTTTTTTTTTTGTTAATATAGCATTCGTTTCGAGAGGGGGGGGGGGGGGAGAAGGATGATCCGCCGAGACTCTGTTTCGGCGTACAAGTAGGAGCGCATCTGATTGGTGCAGCACTTCGGCAAAAAAAAAGATATTATATGAATAGAAACCTTGAATGCACGACGACGATTTTTCCATCCACCCTTCGTATGCAACAGAAAATTATGTTACAAAGAGTATTCTCTTAACTACGTTTGCGTCTCGTTATTTTTCAGTATCAGTTTTGATTTGTTTGACAGAATTTTGACAATTCGTGACGCAGAACGATTTATCACCTGGACGCACAACAATAATCTACTGTAGAGTCGGCAAAAGCGATGTCCATTTAACATCAATACATAAAAAACCATTGTGCTTCTAATCCTTGAGTTTTGCTTAATCACTTGCCAAATGTTTACAGCGTTCAGGAATTCACAGAAAGAAATACGGCGACGAAATTTCTCCTCGTATCGTTGAACGCGAGTTTGCTTGTACAATATTAAATATACAAGATGGGCAATTTAAAACAGGTCACTGGAATAACTCATTTCTCTTCAACAATAGGGAAAACATTGCAGGAAAAAAGTTGCTCGGCTTCCAAGGAGCACTTGATACGTTGACAATAATTTTTGTGGCGGCTGCAGGCGTAGAGGACATACCAAGGTCAAACCTATCTCTTTAATGATACGCCTGGATACCATAAAAACTAAAGCTCCTACAAGAAAGAAATGCTTCAGACAGAAGTTACTTCTTTTTCTAGGTAGAATAAGATTCTGGAATGAAATTATACCGTTCTGTGTTTCAAAAAATACATTTGTCCTTCGTGTGTCCTCTACGCCTCCAGCCATCACAAAATCATTGTCATCATATTATCTGCCCTTCGACATCGAGCCACTTTCGTCTGGAACTTTTTTCTCTATCGTTGAAGACAAACGAGTTATTCAGGTGACCTGTATTAAATGCTCTCGACCCTGTATACATATACACCCTGTACATACATATATATGTACATGTATATTTAGCGAATGATTAACATTTGTAATTAAAATATCGATATGAAAAAGATTGATCTAGATTGAGTAAAAGTAAAGTATATATGTTGAGAGAAAAAAAGATAAAAAGATAGAGAGAGAAATTTGGTAAATGGATTTGCATACTCACACTTCTTTCGACTCGAGATTTAACGTGACCGATCCAGCAACCGTGTCGCCATATTTTAAATACGATATGAAACCCATCGCGACGAACATGGCGCCCACAATGACCATACCGACATTTAAGACTCCAAACGGCTTACTGAAATTACTCGGTTTCTTCATCTCATCCTTCAGGGGCAACACCTGAAACCAAACGACAACGATCATTCGTTCGGGTTCAATAATTACTTTCAATTTTAAATAAACTTTAAATTATAATAATAATATTTTAATTAATATCAATTTATCATTATTAAAAAATAATAGTAAAACTTTAATACCTATTATATTATATTAAACCTCTATATTATACCTATATTATACCTATATTATACCTATATTATACCTATATTATATACAGGGTGTCTCAAAAATGTCTCGCAATCCGGAAATGACGGTTTCCTCGGATCATTTGACTTCCTTTACAAAAAGGAAGAAGTCCGTCCGTCGGCGCAGCGGTCGCGAGGGCGGGGCGTCAGTCATGCTCGCCTCTCATTAGTCACTGTTTTTCGTTAATAACTCGTTAACGGTGCCTCGGAGAAAATTTTTGTAAAGGAAAAAGTTGCTTTATATGACCTGAGGTACCCGCCACTTTCGGATTGCGAGACATTTTTCAGACACCCTGTATATTATACCTATATTATACCTATTATTAATACCTACTATTTTAAATAATATTACTTAATAAGAATACAATCTTATTCGATTAAAATCTTACTCGAGCAACTGTTAATCTAGTTAAATTTTTATCCGATCAGCATTTCTCTCTCTTATCAGTCATCCGGATAATATTTCGCTCTGCATCAATAGCTTATTTTTTAAAAAATTGTACAAAGCGAGCACCATACAAACGATGACTCCTATTAATATTTACACTTTTTAAAATTAGAATAAACGATTAAAATTTTCTTTTAGATAATATTGTGACTAGTATACTAAACAATTACTAAACCATTTTGTTAACTACTAATACTTGAAGAACAAAACCAAATAAAAGACTCTCGTTTCTCAAGTCGTTCGGTCTGGTTCTAAAAATGCTATCGCGTTTCGAAAAGTGTCCTAACCTTAACGAGGGGCGCTGCGCGTCGACGTCACCGGGAACGAACGCGTCGGAAAGCTCGGACAAGTCGGATGACTGTAGGACAGACTCGCGACGAAAACGGCCGGTTGCCAAAATAAGCGTTACATAAATGCGAGGGAAAACGGTGTGTGTAGGCGCCTTACCAGCGTGATACCCTCGAAAGAATATATCACAGTGCCGAAGAACAGGGGGAGATCGTGCCACTGGGCCACGTAATCCCTCTCGCGGATCGGCGGCAGATCGTGGCACATTATGTACATGGTGGCGACGTAGCCAGCGATCACTAGAAAATTCGCCAGCGACGAGACCGGCACGAGGTATTTCAGATTCCTGATCCACGTGCTCAGCATTATGGGGATCAGGACCACAGCCATGTGTTGATGGACGTCCAACTGGATCCCGTACACGTCCAACACCTGCGACGAAAATTTTAAAATTAGTAGTGCACGTCGATTAGTAGTGCTCGTTAATTTTGCAATTTGTTATATGTAGTCGATTTTGAGTTGTTACATCGTTCTAGTTGTTACAGTTTATTTGACGACCAAGCAGAAAAGTACGCGCCGGAATTAGCAGTTGTACAGAGACACGCAGATTATGTTATTCTAGCGGGACTTCGAAGATTATATCGATTATATTATATTAAATATATTTAATTAAAGCTTTATATAGCTTTAATTATATATATTTAATATAATTTAATACAATATAATAAAGCTTTATAGCTTTAATATAATATAAATATATATTATTAATATATATATAAATTTCACGTTAATATTTAGTCCGTGTCTAAGATTAGATATATTCTCCCTAAATTCTTGAATGAATCTAATAATAAAATGACAACAATGATTGTAAACTCACCTGCTTCATATTCGTGCCAATGAAAACGAAATAAACGCAGCAAAATCCGAGTTGCGTGACACATAAAAATATATTAACCATTTTTCTGGAACAAACGGACGAACGATAATGTAAATTGTGATCGCGATGTAAATGAAAATTTGAGTAATCGAATTTGCGCGACAATGAAACGAAACGAAATTCGAATAAATCAACGAAGAATTGGAAATGAATGTAATAATATCAATCTTTTTACGAAGAAGGGGATCAAAGTACAACAACAGAAACAAAATAAAATTAGCTTGCACGATCTAATAAATTAACAAAATAAATTGGAAATGAATTTAATAATATCAATCTTTTGACGAAGGAGGGGATCAAAATACAACAATGGAAACAAAATAAAATTAGCTAGCACGATCTAATAAATTAACAAAACAAATTGGAAATGAATTTAAAATAATATTAAATTTTTGACGAGCGAAGAAAACAAATTTGTGCAACGACGGTAACGAAATAAAATTTTAGTTTGCTTGATCTGATAAATTAACAAAGAATTAGGAATCAATTTAACAATACTAAACTTTTCATCTTCGGAAACAATAACGGAAACGAAATAAAATTAGCTTGCACGATCTAATAAATTAACAAAATAAATTGGAAATGAATTTAAAATAATATTAAACTTTTGACGAGCAAAGAAAACAAATTTGTGCAACAACGGAAACGAAATAACATTTAAGCTTGCTCGATCTGATAAATTAACAAAGAAGTAGAAATCTATTTAACAATACTAAACTTTTCATCTTCGAAAACAATACTAAAACCGGTCCGAGATGTCTGAAATAACCTTGAAATATTGAAAGGTCATAATAATAATAATAATATCGTAACGATAATCGCTTAAAAATAATTGATTCATACGTCGCTTGAGACAGATAAGGAAACAGCCGAAACGGCTGTTCCGAAGAACTGTTTAAAGTGTTGCCGAAACAACAACTTGGTTCAACGGCTCCTCTATTTGTTTCCCGTTTGAAATTAGTCCCTGGTCGCGACGCGGCGCGACGCGTCAAGCGGATTTCGGTATGATGCTAAACAAACAGTCGATGGGATTCCTATTTCATCTTTCTCTGACACACATACAAACCTCATAAACACGGAGTATTTTCGGAGTGACAGAGGGCCGGTGGCGAAGCACATTTCCACAGTACCGGCGAATCCAGACGTGGCCGTCGGATCGTTCACTCGCCGCGTCACCTCCGCGTTGCATTTCAGCTGCGACAATTATCGAATAGTTTTATTTCGTCGTACCAGCCCAGAGTTATGCGACGTCGAGTACATTGCGCATTCAATTTCGCGATTTCACTATCATCGTATTTGAATTACAGAGCGATTCAACGCTACGTTGCGATTCTAATTGCGTGTTTTCAACCCTTACAATTAATTCAATTGCTGATTATTTTAATCACTCGAATACAACGCGTTTGAATTATGATGTAATTGAAGTAATTCAATTGTAATTCAAGCACGACTCTGCGTCGAACGCTGTGCACCGGCGTTTTTCATAGGAATTTATATTTTAATATACAGGGTGTCCGAAAAATGTCCCGCAATCCAGAAATGGCTGGTTCTTCGGATCATTTCAAGTAACTTCTTCCTTTACAAAAATTTTCTCCGAGGCACCGTTAACGAGTTATTAGCGAAAGACAGTGACCAATGAGAAGCGAGCTCGACCAGCGCGAGGCGGCCGAGCCAACGAGCGCACAAAGCGGCGATCATTCGGAGAACGAGCGCGGCCGGCGCTTCGCTCTCGCGGCCAATGCCGCGTCACGCCGTCCGTCGGCGCAGCGGTCGCGAGGGCGGGGCGTCAGTCATGCTCGCCTCTCATTGGTCACTGTTTTTCGTTAATAACTCGTTAACGGTGCCTCGGAGAAAATTTTTGTAAAGGAAAAAGTTGTTTCAAATGACCCGAGGAACCCGCCACTTTCAGATTGCGAGACATTTTTGGGTCACCCTGTATTTAGAACAGAGATTTGACGAGAAATAAAAATTGTAGAATATTTTGAATAGAAATTTGACTAGAAATTAAAATTTTAATATATTTCTCGTAGAGATTTAACTGGACATTTAAAATCACGATAGATCTTTGATACATAGAAATGCAGATGAAATGATTTGAAACGGGAATGATATCGCGCAACAATTAAGTAGAATGAAATAAATTATATTGCTTATATTATATTGCTATCATAAAAGTCAGACGCATTTCATGCGTCAAGGACCTAATAAATTGCACGGCGGGAATCGAGGTTCTATTTTGGCCGGTGTATAATTATTAGCGAAGTCATTTCGACGTTCGGGCTACTTACGAGAACGTGTTGCGCGTGAACACAAATCACCCCTAGGAAGATCGTAAGCGGCGGAGCCAGCAGTAATCCGGCATGCTTGAATCCATCCCCCAACGCAAATATACCCGAGCCGACGTTACCTTTGAACAGGTGCATCATTGTTTCTAAATACCTGTAATAATTCCATCGACCATGAGTAGATTGCTACACTGATACATTACAACTACAGCGTGTTCAAGTAGATGTGACACGAAAAACAACGCAACAATACAAAGTTCTACTTGTTGGACATTACTGCTTAAAGGAGCAGCAGCTGTACCTTGAATTTCGCATTAATTTGCTCGAAATTATTACTGAAATTATTACGAAATTAATACTGAAATTATTACGAAATTAATACTGAAATTATTACGAAATTCTTACTCAAATTATTACGAAATTATTATTTAAATTATTACGAAATTCTTATTCAAATTATTACGAAATTATTATTTAAATTATTACGAAATTAGTACTTAAATTATTGCTTATTACAAAATTATTACTCAAATTATTATGAATTTCTTACTCAAATTATTACGAAATTATTATTTAAATTATTACGAAATTATTACTTAAATTATTGCTTATTACGAAATTATTACTCAAATTATTATGAAATTATTACTTAAATTATTACGAAATTAATACAAAATTATTACTTAAATTATTACTTAAACTATTAAGAAATTAATACTCAAATTATTACGAAATTATTACTTAAATTAATACGAAATTATTACTCAAATTATTACGAAATTATCATTCAAATTATCCCGAAATTATTAGGTAGCTTAGATGTACGGAAAATCGTAATTTTCCAAGACAAACCATAAGAAACTCGATTTCTCGGAACGTAAAAATCGGGGTCAAGGAATCGAACGGTTTTTCGCGCGGTTCATTTTTAAATCGAATGTTATTCGAAGCATGGGAGAGACAGAGTCCGCGTAACAATTCGACAGCACAAAGGCCCGCGGCGCATAGCTAACAACGAATTTTCCAAGCATTCCCCTGTCCCATCGCGCGAGCTAATTTAAAATCACCGGCGAATGAACCTGCCCGACCGAGTTTGAAAACTCTCGGCGGTGCCGCCGCCGCCGTCGCCGCTGCCGCGCCCCGTTCACCCGTTCACCGCGAGTTCGTGTCTCGAATAAACACGTGTCCGCGGTGTAGTCACTGGCTAATCCGTAGGCCACCGTTAAACCGTCCGCGAGCACGATCGTTCTTCGTGCGAGAGGACCGATCGGAAATAGAAGTGCACGACGGAAATAATAGCGGACGGGATTTCGTTACAAATAAGTCCGAGATATGTCACTCGAAGAATAGATTGAAGATTTCACCAGAGATGTACGCGATACACGTGACATAACCTTAGTTAACACTAGAACTATCGAACCCTAAACGCGACTTATGCGCATTGTTTTATAGCAATGCCAGGATTGGATTTATTTAAAAACTTTGCACAATCTCTATTGCAGTATACGTTCGAAGGAAAAGATTTATCGAAATAATTCTTATAGATGCATTTTCGTAATATCAGCAATCGTAAAAGGAGAAATTAGGTGCCGGTCATTTTGAATACAGTAAATTCTTCCTAATTGAGAAAGGAGACGAAAGCTCGGCTTGGAAACTAAAATGGACAATTTGAGAGAAGGACAAATGTAATTTTATTTATTTATTTATTTCCGCTTATTTAAAAATGATTTTATTAATTTAAAGCTTCGTTTTCTTTATGATTAATAGACTGCGGATTTTATGCGTTTAAGACGAAAATAGATAGAATTTAAAACAGTAGACAGATTAGAAGAATTTAAGAGCGTCGTTGTACTATTTTCAAGTTATTAAAATTGTTAGAGGAAGAAAGAAGTTTCTGCCTGGCAACAGATTGCTGCAATTCGCAAGTACAATTTTTATTTTATTTATTTTTATTTAGTCATTATAGTCAATAATTTGTAATAATTTATATTGTGAATTACTTCAGTCTTTCTCTCTCTCTCTCTCTCTCTCTCTCTCTATTTTTTACACCTTTATTTTTCAATTCATACATGCTGTGCTACACATGCTGTATGCTAAATATTTATTTTTTATCTTAAACTGCTTGAAATACGTTTAGACAATGATGTTAGTGCAGATACTTTTGAGTGGTATAAATGGTCACAAATTGATCATTGCATCATGCAAATTGTTGATCATTAGAAACTAAAAGGTCTTTTATCTGGCAAGTAAGTGGAATATACTCAAGGACACTTGAGGAACGGTATAACCTTTTTTTCAAATTGGACTAAATTATTGAAATATTCTTTCAAAGACAGAAAGTCTTATTTATTTCAATTTCGCTGTACATACTTGGAATGACAAAAGAAATTAAAAAATTCGTGTTTGTTTTATTGTTATTTTCACTGCATGCTGAAAATTTTATTGAAAAGTTACAGTGTCGCATTAACGATTCTGCTAACTTCTACATTTAAGCACCGAATAGATTTCTGTCTAGATATTGGCTAGAGTCTCATCGAAACGTGCAGATATATTTACATGGGATTCTAAGTTCGTTAAAATGTCTGCGATTGAGAGAGCAAAAATGGACGCCGGTGCGTCTGCTCCGGGCAATCCGTTGTCTGTTATTTTTGCAAATTGACGTTTCAATGAAACTCGTAATTGTGTAATCGATTAAAATACTACTAATATCCCTGCGTCACGGGCGATTCACTAAATGAGTTAAATGTGGAAATTACGCGAACCGATGAGAACTAATGCCAAAATATTTATTTCGAGAATCGTCTTCGGTTTTCGAGGCTGCGAGAAGGGGCTGCGTTTCAATGTTGCTCGTTAATCATGCTCGGCACAAACAATCATTCCGACGAGCACCGTCGCTGAAAATATATGTTTGTACAATTTATCGAAATCTATAGCATTTTTTTCAGTACGGTTCGATGTAAACTGCGAAGACAAACTTGCCCAAACGAATGATAGCGTAGGCAAATGGATAAACATTGGCCAACTTTCGCCGACGATAATTCCGTGAAAAATCGTCGTAGAATGATGACTCTTTTTTTAAATTAAAGCTTGAAACTTCTACTTTAAGACATTGTTTCTCGATTTTATGTTTAACATGCCCTCGCCGCTGTAAATCTCTCAAATGCCGACGGTACGTGACAAACGTGCAAGGGTTACTTTTAAAGTGCTGTAACTTTGCGAAGAAAGATCGCAGTCACGTTCCGTTTTTTCTAAATTAAAGGGGAAGAATCGACCTTTATCCTACGACATTCCTGAGAAAAATTTTACCGAGACCGTGCATTTCGTCAAACTCGACAATTTTCGATACGACAAACATGACCATTTTCGATATGACGTGGCGTCACATTTAAAGGATTACAGTGGCGAATATGAGTTGAACTAAAAATTGAGCGACGGGATCTTGAAGTAGAGGTTTCAAGCTTTAATTTGAAAGGAAGATCATTATCGTACGATGATTTTTCGCGGAGTTATCGTCGATCAAAGATGGCCAATTTTTAACAAAAATTTTTCCATGCTAGGAATTTATAATTATATTTATAAATAATAATAACGCTGTTATAACGAACTGCATAAAATTTCTGAGAAGAGTATGAATTATTATACAAAATAGAAATTTGCTGCAACAATTACAATAAGTAATAACAACCAACGCAGTTTCCAGTTTCAACGAATCATTTTCGGCCCATCAAAATTTAAGTCGTTGGATTAAACAGTTGCAGTGTAAACTAATTTCGGGGCATTAAACAAGTTTAAGATTGGCATCCCAAATGACGCAGGCTATGCAGATTCGCCACTTTACTGCCGTCGATCCACGAATTGGTGAAAATGCATACGTCTGAGTGGTTGAAGAACGCTCCACCAGCGACGCGACGTTTCGTATTTAATGTGCGTGGCATTTACATTCCTGCGAATTGTTTCATATTGTGATTTCCATTAATGTTGCGCGTGCACGCAAATGAAGGAAATTACTTCGCCACGTGACCGTCATGCATAAACCGGCGTTAAGTCGCCGTACGAGTGTGCCAACGATGGTCGACGATGGCCGACGGTGTGTTATTCAAAAATCGGGCTGTTTCGTCTGTCCCATAATTCACAGTTCCCGACAAGAAGAACAACGGGAGGAGAGGGGAGGGTTATATATGCGCGCGCATTACTTTTCCTACTGTACATAGTAACCGCTGAAATGTCCGGCTTTCAGCGATAGATTTTCTGTCGGATTTCTTCCTCGACAATGATCGAAATCATGAAAAATTCATGAGTGGTAATGATAAAAATTGTTCGTAAAATTACTGCGAAAGATAGGACATTTTACATTTGATTATGCAACGAAATAAAATGTTATAAATGAAATAAACAAACGTAGAGTTAAAAATCGCTATAAATTATCTGATAGTAAAATTGTAGTCTTATAGTAAAAGTGGAACTACGACTCTCAATATTCGTTCTATTTCGAATTCAATAATATCTTTAATAAAATTCAGTTCAATAATATCTTTAGTAAGATAAAGTAGTCTTAAAATCGCGATTAATCATCGAACAATAAAATCTAAGTGTAATCACAACTCAATGTCAAATTCAATATCTTCAATCAAATTCCAATCTGAAACCAATTACACTTTTTATCGAACCCTCTATAAGGAATAATGATCTATTTTTTTGTCTTTAATTAATATTCAATCTCGCACGACTCGACCTCGTTTCTTACAGCTTCTACCAATAAAATAACCTACATAAAATTGCGTAAATACCAATAAAATCGTTTTTCCAATCGCAATAGGGAAACTTGTACCGCCGTTCATTCACGGCCGGCATGTTAATCGAGGTGTTAAATTATGTTCCAGCGAACGGAATTCGAGGCTGAATTGTTCCGTGCCGCGCGATACCTCAAGGTCCCGACAAGCACTGTGCTTTAATTACTCTCGCGACAATTACGGCGCGCCGTAAGAAAAATCGCCGATACCTGTACGATCCGTTCGCAAGCAAGCAGCTTCGGAGGAAAGATAAATCTACGAATTATCCGGATGCTTTTAAGCGGGACAAAGAGGACGGACGGAGAAGAAGGAAACGCTATTCTCGGAAAATAAACACCACCGCGCACGGAAAATTACGATGATCCTGATGAATAGCAACGTCGCGATTCGCCAAATTGCTTCCTTCCTTTCTGCACTCTCTGACTTCGTGCGTAACGCGGAAAAAGATCCACGAACGTGTCCCGTTCTTATTCTTTTTTTCTTTTGCATAAAAATTGACATTTTTTCGCACACACGAAGTGCTGAAAGTCGAGCAGAAAATAAATTATCAAAAAATAAAGAATCTTTTTTTATAACATTTTTACAGTGATTTTTATAATATTTTTACAATAATTTTTCTAACATTTTTACACTAATTTTTATAACACTAATTTTAATAACACGTTTAACGCTAATGTTTATAACATTTTTAACGTTGAACTTTTATAACATTTCGTATTAAAAATAATATTATTCAGTGAACGTAGAAGGAACGTGCAGTCGCAGCGAAAGCTTAAAAAAAAATCAAATTCGATAATAAGGAAAATAAAAAACAGCGTACAATAATCCATCAAAATATTTCACGATATCTTCGACTATGAAGCCGTTGCATAATCGCGTTGCAGTAACGAAGATCAGCCAATCACGAAGGAATCTATTCGAAGGAATTTCCCAAACAGTCTTCGAGGATAATTAAACGATCAGAGAAATTATAACAATTGTTTCAGTATTTCCACTACATTGTACAAAATGTTATACGAAATACTATTTTTAAAAAATGACTTCTTTCTTTGCAAGGAAAATGATATTCTTATCTTGGCGTTATAAATAATGTATTTATTCATAGCTGGCGCGAGATTGTTGCAAGTTCGTTCTTCGAATGAAATTCCTCTTTCACGTAAATCTATTTTTACTGAAATAATTTATAGAATACTAGGAGAAAAGGATGAGTCACTCGAATACTTCTACAATGATTTTTCAGATGTGCAAACGGTTGACTAATAATAATAACAATAATAATAATAATCATAACAATAATAATAATTTATTCATGTATGCGAATAGAAAGCCCCTTTCTGTTATTGCTACAGAAGAAGACTTTATATAGCAATAAGTGCAAACAAAGAGAAAAAAGGAAAAAAAGAGAAACAAAAAGAAAAGGAGAAAAATATCAAAATAAGTTGAAATATATAAATATAAAATATTACTATAAATATCAAAAATTAATATTTAATGCTATCGCAATTTAATTACTATTTAATGCTTACGCTTGAGCACTCTATATGTATAACGAATAAATCTGGTCCGATACTCGAAAGGTCACGATAATAAAAACAAAAGAAAAATAACACAGTTGATTGGTATCAATATAACGTTATATATATATATATATATATGATATCATTGGATCCGATTTTATCGATATCTCTTTACTGAATTCGATTCCTCTGTAAGCACGGTTCTCGCCTATACAGGGTGTCCCGAAAATGTCTCGCAATCCGGAAATGGGAGGTTCCTGAGGTCATTTGAAGTACTTTTTCCTTTGTGAAAATTTTTTCCGAGGCTTCGTTTACGAGTTAAAAAAAAACACTGACCAATAAGAGGCGAGCTCGGCTGGCGCGCGGCGGCCCAGCCAACGAGTGCACGGAGCCCAATTCCACTCATTGGCTCGGCCGTCTCGCGCCAAATGATCTCGCCTCTGATTGGTCACTGTTTTTCATTAATAACTCGTAAACGAAGCCACGGATTGCATTTTTGCTAAGGAAAAAGTTGCTTCGAATCACCTCAGGAATCCCCTACTTTCGGATTGCGAGACATTTTTGGGACACCCTGTATTTCTTCGTACGTCCTGTAAGCAAATCAAGACGCTCGCAGGGATAACGCCGAGTATACATATGTATGTATATGTATTCATGAGCAACAGAAAGTGACCGTAGGCGGTGTCGTGCGAGTTTTAACCGCAAAACGGAACCTATCCTCTGCAGTCGCCTGACGACGTAGTCCCGCACAAACGTACACACGCATGATCGCGTATGAGCAAAGATCGTAAAACACGGCCTTCTATGCAGTCTGTGTAACAAAGATATCGTGCGGACTGTTCTCGTTCCCTATAGATTAATTCGATCGTCCGCGTACATTGAATTCGTGGTGAATTTGCTATTTTATTTGCTATTTTATTTCTTATTTTATTTCTTATTTTATTTGCTACTTTATTTGCTATTTTATTTGCTATTTTATTTGTTATTTTATTTGCCATATATTATCTGTTTAAATAAAATAGGAATAAAAGCTCTATTCGTTGAAGTTCTGCGGATCTGTTAAATTAATATTGGATGAACAATTAAACGATTCGACAAACAACGCGCGTCGTAAACAGACGTACTTTTTGAAATTGTAGGTTATGTATGAGATAAAAAAGGGACAGATTATTCGTACAGTAGAACCTCGATTAACCGAACAGGATTTTTCTCGATCTTTGTTATTCAGATTTTTGATTATTCGAAGGCTCGGATGAAAAAGTTAAAGAACGAGAGTATTTTACTTATTTTTTTGTCATTCCAAGTAATAGCAAAATTTAGAAAAAGGATTTCGGTCATCGTCCGGTAAACTAGTTTCGCTATCATCTATAAAACGTTGAAGTCACTTAGTCCAGCTTGAAAAAGGTTATCGCGTTTTAAAAGGTGTATCCACAATTTTGTGACGTAATTGTATGTTAACGAAAATAATGTTTTAACGTTTAACCTCGACGGGACCATTGGAAGAACACAGGCGTCGAATCGAACCGATGGTGAAGGACAAAGAAACCAACGGATGGGAGTGTATGTATTAAGGTTATTCAACTTACGAGGTCGGATGATTCACGGAAATCCCGTGCTCGTTGTTTCCGCCTTCCTTGTCGCCGGACTTCTCGATCTCCAAAATGGGATCTTTCGACTGGAAGGCCCCATAAGTGCTCCCATTTCTGCAAAACGATTTTGTGTTCCGTTAGATGCGACGCAACGATTAATCGATCCTTCTTTGAAAACAGAAATCTTTGTCCGTAAAAATAAAAATGAAAACGCCAAAATGTAAAACTAGAAAAAAAGGGTCGTATAAACTGGTTAAACATCGTCGAAACGTACTTTTCTTCGACAAATTTTCGTAGCCGAAATTCCCCTCCAAGAACACATATTCGATTATTCCAAATAGAGATTACTATTAACTGCTATTAATTACTATTAATTACTATTACTATTATTACTATTAATTATACTACTATTACTGTTATTACTACTAATTATACTACTATTATTATTGATTACTATTAAAAAGATTATAACATTTATATGTATTGCAATGTGACAATTAGACGCGCGAAATGACATTCGGTAATAGTTTGCTGTTACGAAAATTCTAAAAACAAGGCACGAAACAAAGAGAAACTAATATTTACTCTTAGGCGCATCGAACAAAATAATTGCTTTAACAAGTCACTTTTGTTAACTGTGTTTTTTCACTCGCGTACTCGTCGCCGAAGGAGACGCGATAAAACATAATTACGATCCGCTATTTTGACTAATTACTGATAAAACTTAATTGTGATCCGCTGTTTAACTGTAAAACGTAATTGCGATCCGTTGTTTAACCGAAAATTGCTGCGAAAATAAACGCATTTTCGTTCTCCGACGGCTTAAGATGCTTCGAAGAACCAAAAAAAAAGTACGATAAAAACTTCGGAAGCTCGATTGAAAAAAAACAAGAGAAGAAAAGTTCTGCGCCGATTCGTTGAATCGATGTTCGATAAACGATCAAACGATTCGACGAACAACGCGCGTCGTAAACATACGTACTTTTCGAAATTGTAGGTTATGTACGCGATGAAAAGGATCGATCGATTTATTCATCGAAAATTCGCTCGAGTGTGTAGATTGTTATGGAAAAAAGAATAGTTCCGCGTTCTGATAACCAAACCGCATCCGCAAGTCCGCGATAAAAATAGAACGAACGAAAGTCCTTCTCGCGATCGCGTGCACGTGACGTAAAGACACTAACGACATTTCAAATAATCGTATGGGATCTCCGTTACGGGAACCGAAGACCGGTTGCAACAACTGCAACTAGACTGTACGGAGCTGCCGGCTCTCTTTCTGTATAAAGTTACGCATAAATTTTCCCATGAACGTCGAACCAGTCGCTCGGAGAATTTACATTCGCGATTATGTATGTATACAGGGTGTCCCAGAAATGTTTCGCAATCCTAAAGTGGCGGATTCCTCGGGTCATTTGAAGCAACTTTTTCCTTTAGAAAAATTTTCTCCGAGGCACCATTAACGAATTATTAACGAAAAACAGTGACCAATGAGAGGCGAGCTCAGCTGGCGCGAAGCGACCGAGCCAATGAGCGGAACTGGGCTTCGTGCGCTGGTTGGCTGGGCCGCCTCGCGCCAGCCGTACTCGATTCTTATTGGTCATTGTTTTTCGTTAATAACTCATTAACGGTGCCTCGGAGAAAATTTTTGCAAAGGAAGAAGCTGCTTCAAATGATCCGAGGAACCCGCCATTTCCGGATTGCAAGACATTTTTGGGACACCCTGTATATACCGCGCCTCGGCTTGTACGTTCTACCGTAGACTCCTTGGCGCTGATCGCGGTTTCGCGATCTCTTTCCACCCTACAGATTTATGTACACACTTTCACCGGACCCATCGTAAAAACTGAACGGCGGCCAATGCCGAAATTATTTTTGGCCGCGACGATGCGAGCGTCGCTAACGAAAATTACGTCATGCGAGAATTAACATCGAACGGGCCGTGATTTTTGACAGGAAAATATGATTCTAGTTATTTACAAATTTTTCATTTTTTATTTTACAATGTTTTAAGCCTTACGATATTTTAAATTTTGCAATATTTTAAACTTTAAAGTATTTTAAACTTCGCAATATTTTAAATTTTAGAATCTTTTAAGTTTCACAATATTTTAAGTTTTACTATATTTAAAATTTTACGAATTTTAAACTTTACAACATTTTGAAAATTAAATATTTTTAAATACTTTCTAAAAATTCACGACACTTCTGTTGCGTTCACCCCGAGGAAAACGAAAACGTAGCTACAGTGCATAAAGATGGAGATTCAGTTGCGCGTGTAACTGGAACGTAACTCGCTGATTATAAATTTGCTATTAACTGTACTAGCGCGTTTATGGTAGGGCAACTTAAGAACGGTAGCAAGATCAAAAAGAAACATCATTGCGTTATTTTCCACTTAACGAGAATTATTAAAAAAAGAAATTTTTAATTGGCTCCTCTTTCTTGCATGCAACGAGGTAATTCATTTCGATCGTGCTCCGAACGAAATTAATTTCCATTTCTAAATTAATGGGGAACGTTCTTATTTTACATGGAAATCCACGGTATAGCAATAAGCGCTATCGAAACCACTCACGATTTCTATTTTCCTAAATACTTTCATTAATTTAAGTAATGGTTATTAAATAGTATATTTATTATAATTTATTTATTGATAATATATTTATTATAGTTTGTTTATTATATTTATTGATAATATATTTATTATAATATATTTATTATAGTTTGTTTATTACATTTATTATAATATATTTATTATAGTTTGTTTATTATATTCATTGATAATATATTTATTATAGTTTCTTCATTACATTTATTGATAATATATTTATTAGAATATATTTATTATAGTTTGTTTATTACATTTATTGATAATGTATTTATTATAATTTATTTATTAATCATTTATTTATTTACATTTAAAAACACCGTGCAAATACCAGTCTATATTGTGAACTTTTTAACAACAACTTTTTCAAGAACAACAATAAATAATGCTCTAGTTCGAAATGGCTGTCACGTTAATTACGGTTCGGATGCACGTTATCCTTAACCATGTGAACCTAATTAAGTCTATCTGGAAAATCCTCCCAGGTCATGGGATTCTGAATGCGTTAATGGGGGTCCGTGATGTTGGAACAATTAAATCGGTGTCGGTGGTTCGACGATAATTTCTCAACGGAATGCAACGCAGCCAGCCAGCCAGCGCTCAAGTTGCAAGAATGAGTTGCAACGAGGTGAAAGTTAACTTCTTGACCAATAACTCGATCGTGTATAATCTAGTCTACAATTTCCAAGATACACAATTCCGCATCCTGTGCAACGTCGCGTAGCGTTCAAATTTCAAGGTGATCTCCCGTCATTGGACTCGTCATTGGACTAGTCACGAACCTCTTCACGAACCAAACAAATAACTTGAAACACTTCCCCGGTCGAACGCGCAGAGACGTTTAACTTTTATCACGCGTTATTCACGAGAATTCTTTAACCATCGCAGCCCATTTTCCTTTTAAAACCCACGCCGCCTCGCAAACTGGTCATGTTCGACGAAACCGTCACTATAATTAATCCGGATTTCGTCATTTCCATGTACTGAACCTGAGCAATCACTGAAATCACGCGTACTGATATTTTAATTAGTACATTTTATCATTTCATTTCCCTGAAAATTTGCTTACAAATTTTATTTAATTTTGTTTAATTTCATTTAATTTTATTCAATTTTATTCAATTTTACTTAATTTTATTTAATTTTATACAATTTTATTTCATTTTATTTCATTTTATTCAATTTTATTCAATTTTATTTAATTTTATTCAATTTTATACAATTTTATACAATTTTATACAATTTTATTTCATTTTATTTAATTTCATTTAATTTTATTCAATTTTATTCAATTTTATTTAATTTTATTCGATTTTAGTCAATTTTATTCAATTTTATTCAATTTTACTTAATTTTACTGAATTTTATTTAATTTTACACAATTTTATTTATTTTTATTTAATTTCGTTTAATTTTATACATGTATCTATATATAATCGAATTAATTCAAATTAAAGAAAGATTTGTTTTAATAAGATATTAGAAAAGCCAATATTTTTAATAAATAATTTATTCAATTAGTTTTCATCTAATTTAATCACTTATTGCACTTCTTTACTTTCACTAGCTTTAAATAAAATACCAATAAAACCATAACGACCAATATCTTTTCAGCATTCCGGCAAATCTGTTGAAACACGTCTTGCATACTTAGAGAAGCTGATCAGTGAGTATTTGCTCATTTCCATGATTCATGGCCAATTAGCGTCACGTGAACAGTGTATTTGTAGCTACTACATATTTTACACGCATAATGCTTGCATATAATAATGCACACCTCGCAGTTGTAACTTTTTCACTGGATCGTTTCATTCAAAAGCATCGAGATATTCGTCAAATGCGTTAAATTCTACGTGGTTGCAAAATCGCTGCGAAATTATTTACGTCTATTTATATATGTATTAACATTATATATGTATAAACATACATATATTGCTGCGAACGGATAATAAAGTCCGCTGATTTACACTCAGGATAATATAAAACAGCGAACATTGATTCGTTAATAAAAAAAATTCGTAAAAAATATTTGTTTAAAATGTAAGCTATTTATATAAAATGACGCGTGTATAGATTTTTCTCGTTGTTAAATATTTTCTTGTTGTGTCTGTACAGAGAACGTACGTGATTCGAACGTGATCCATGAAACCGCCGCTATACAGGGTGTGGCCGTAACGATGATACGAAATGAATGAAGCTGATTCTCTCTGCAAATATAGATTAAACGCACGAAATACCATTTTCTCGTTCTAAACTGAATTTAGAACCTGTATTCGTACGATCTTCAAAATACAAAAACGTGATAATCGATATTTATAAAAAAATCAAATTGTCAGATTCAATTTGTCCAAAAAATATACTTGAACGGTCGATTTGCGACGACTGACAAGAACTATCATTAACGATAATCATCAACGATAAGAATTATAATAATCTTCAATAATAAATTTCAGCGACCAGAACTCGTTTTATCGTTCCTTCGTGGTTACTTATTGCATTGAAAATAGGATAAACAATAAAATCAATGCTGAACGCTTTTTCGTCGACGTGAACATATTATTATTAAATATTTATGCTACAGATATTAATATACTTGGTGACATAAATAATTAAAAAATAAATAATACGTAAGTAATAACAAGTAATCACAAAAGAACGATAAAACGATTTCTTTGTCTCGGTAACGTTTATTGCATTCGCGCTGTCACTATTAATTAATTAATCCTGAATTATGTCACTACTAAAATCATTTTGCAACGCGTATCAATTGTCTCGACGAAGCGCCGGTTAGGTGAATTGCTTCTCCGTAAAATCCGCAACGCGATTATGCCAGTTCCCATCTAAACCGTAAACGTGAGTCACACGTGTTGCCCAGGGCGGTGCACGTGTCAACCAACTTTCTGAGTCGAACCGTGACCAGCGTACGCGGCCGCGCGCGCGCGAAGAAATATTCCGTACAATCCGGTCTTTGTGAATTCGCAACGCGCATTGTTGCTAGGTAGATCCCCGAGTCACGGAGAAACCGTAAATAATCGTGAAATGATGATTGCGAACCTAATTTCCGGCCGTTCGACAGCGTTTAATAAATCTTCGTAGATAATCTTGATTACGCAACGGATGACTGCTTAGTAGTATCGCGACCACACGCGAGAAAAGCCGATCGCCTCGATGAGATTCGCGTTTCTCCATTCGCTCGTCGTCCTAAGCTTACGAAAGATAAATGAACAGCACGACTGGCGCAAGGCGGCCGAGCCAACGAGCGCTCGGAGTTCCGCTGATTGGCTGGGCAGCCTAGCGCTAGGCGAGCTCGCCTCTCATTGGTCAGCATTTCTCGTTAATAACTCGTAAACAAAACCTCGTAGAATATTTTCGCTAAGGAAAAAGTTACTTCAAATGACCTCAGGAACCCCTCATTTCCCACTGTCTAATAATTTTGGGATATCCTGTAAACAGTGATCAGAAGCGAGCGCCTAATGAATGACACCAAGCGCCCCTTGCTAGAATTGTCCGCACCATCGTGTCAACCTGTTCCAGGAGTCATGCAGCTCGCGTTAATTGCAGCGTGCCCGTATGAAATTCGCGAAAATTCTCAATCCAGCGATCGGTTCTGCAAACCGCGAGAACTTGGCGATCAAAAAGCCGTGTTCCGTCCAGCCCCATCGTCGGCGCCGAAAATAGAGAGTGGAATAGACCGGTGGTATCGAACAGACAGAATTGCAAAACGCCTAAGCTCGAATACGTTTCCCCGCTTCGATATCGCGCTAAGAGCCGAGCCAAATGTGACGCGACTACCTCCTTGGCACTCGGCGATTGTGCCTACATCTTTGACGCTCGGCGAGAGGTGCACGGCGACTTTTTAAGCGACCCCAGGACACCTTTTAAGACGGAATAACTTCTTTTCGAACTGGACTAAATGCCTTGAACTTTTTTTGTTTAAATGATAGAGGGCGACTGGATTTACTGAACGACGACTGGATCACTCTTTTTTTTTAAATTATGCTATTACCTGGAATGACAAAAGAAAGTAGAAAACTCTCGTTTCTTAATTCTTTTATCCGAGCCTATAACGAAAATTTAAAAAGTGTCTTTCGTAGGTGAAAGTTAAGAAGCGAGAGCTTTTTCATTTTGTTTTGCCACTCCAAGTACTAGCAAAATTGGAAGAAAGTGTTTCAGTCGTTTCAGTCTAAAATCTAGAAATGAATTCATGTTTTTCCCTGAATCGATTTGGTTCAGTTCGATAAAAGTGATTGCGCTTTAAAAAATGCCCCGAATGCAGGTTGTCTCGCAATTATGTTAACAACCGGAATGAGGCGATTCCTGAGGTCATTCGAAGCAACTTTTTCCTTAGTGAAAATGCAATCCGCGGCTTCGTTTACAAGTTATTAAGGAAAAACTCTGACCAATGAGAGGCGAGATCGACTGTCGCGCGGCGGCCGAGCCAATGAGCGCACGGTGCTCGGATCAGCTCCATTGGCTCGGTCGCCTAGCGCCGAGCGAACTCGCCCCTCATTGGTCAGTATTTTTCATGAATAATTCTTTAACGGTGCCTCGGAGAAAATTTTTGTAACGGAAAAAGTTGCTCCAAATCATCTCAGGAATCCCACATTTTTCGAAAATACCATAATTTCGGGACACCCTGTATACTTGTTAAAATAACAAATTTTTTCTCGAATATTAATGATACGCGAATGTTCTTAAATTTCTTAAATTTTGTCCCGAAGCGTGTGCACAATTAGAACATAATTATTAAGTATATCGATGCATTTATGGCAACTACAATTTTTATTACTTGTTGTTACCGTCGACAGTTCCGACCATAATATATACAAACGATTTCTGAACGCGCAACCAATCTTCCAGCGTACGTATTGGTTAAATTATCAGCTCGTAAATAGATATAAGGTGACCGTCGAACGCGAACGAGCTATTGTAATTCCGCGACTCTGACATCGTTTCTAGTTAAAAGTTAACTGCAGCAAATTCTCCCTAATTGACGCTCGGCTTGTTCACAAAAAGTGGACAATTTGGGAGGAGCAGATAAGATTATCCGAGCCTCGCGGCTCGTTTTTATAATTGTGGACAATTTATAACTATAAAAATAAACCGCAAGGCTCGAACAATCGTATCTCCTCTTCCAATATTGTCCATTTTTGTGCGCAATCTGGGCGTCAATTAGAGAGACATTACTTGAAAAATTAAATAATCGAATCTCTTCGCGCTTCCCGAATAATATGAATTGACCGACGACGATCTTCGCCGCCGTTCTCGGACAATAGCGATCGAGTGCCGCGGCAGTGGAGAAACTAAACAAATGTGGGGGTGGGGGGAATATAAGCGCAAAGGCGCCTTCTTGTCGCGCGAGGACTATACGTTGTTCCGCGTACAGTAATGTCTCCCTTACTGACGCTCAGATTGTCCACTAAATTGGACAATCTGGGAAGAGGAGATACGATTATTCGAGCCTTGCGGTTCGTTTTTATAATTGTGGACAATTTATATCTATAAAAATGAACCGCAAGGCTCAAATAATCGTATCTCCTCTTCCAAAATTGTTCATTCTTGCGCGGAATCTGAGCGTCAGTAAGGGAGACATTACATATTCTGCTCGCGGCCGCGCGACGGTAAACGCGTTAGGAATGCTGTCCTTTACGCACCGAACTGGTCGCAATCTTGAAAAGAGGAAAATGTCTACGCGCGGCTTCACGTTTCTTTGAATAGTTTCGGTGAAATCGGATTTCACATAAAGATTCGCAGTTTACCGATCGCTCGAGCATCGCCGGCTTTGGCTCGCGCTCGCGAGCCTAACTTCCTGGCCCGATGGAGAAACGTCGCTGGATGATAATCCACGAGAGACATTACTTTTAGAATTCTCTTGGATATATTTTCAACTTAAATTAAACAAATTAAATTCACCGATCGCTGAAGTACAACGACGATCGTTGCTCTCCGTCGCATCGACGGAGATTCTTTTTAACGAAATTGAAAAACGAGTCTTCTATTTTATTTTGTCGTTCCAAGTAATAGCAAAATTTTTAAAAATTATTACGGTCTATCTAAAAAGATCTAAAATCTTGTTGAATCTAACCTAGCAATCAAAATCAATCGAAATCGATCTAAAAAATTGTTACAGTCTAGCAGACTAGTCGCTCGATTGTCAAAAAAAATGTTATCGCGTTTTAGAAAGTGTCCGAATATTAAAAGAATAGAAAAAGAACAAAATATGTAAATACAAATAAAGATTTTTCTGCACAAGCTAAGCGTCTTTCACGTCGTCTAAACCATGAATGAAATACGTGTATGTATTTACCTATGAGGCTCTTTGAGCGTGAGTTCGTCACCGTGAATGGAACTCTTCTTCATGCTGGGGCTGTTGTACATTTCCATCTGCAACAATAATTACACATATGTTTTCAATACGGACTGTGACATAATTGTTGAACTTAATCGGTGACCGCGGTCGCAAGCAGATTCTATTTTCGTTCCGGCTGATAGGAAACTGTTTTTATTATGTTAATCGTATCGGGATAATTGACATTTCCTAGAATAGCAATTCGTGCGAAACAGTTTTCCTGCGAGCAGATCACGCCGCTGCGCCGAGAAATTAATTAATTAATTGGTAACAGGAAACTCGGATTCCAGTTTCTACGATCGAATCGGTTGGTGGCGTAAGACGTCATTTTCCTCACTCTGGGAAACAATTAGCGTTGTTATTCACTGACGTGTGTATTTTTTACTGAAATTTGTATTGTTTAGTCACGCGTGTATTGTTTACTGGGACGTGTATTATATACTAACCGTATCATTATATATACTAATATTATTATTATGCAGGGTGTCCCAAAAATGTCTCGCAATCCGAAAGTGGCGGGTTCCTCAGGTCACTTGAAGTAACTTTTTCCTTTACAAAAATTTCTCCGAGGTACCGTTAACGAGTTATTAACGAAAAACAGTGACCAATGAGAGGCGAGCTCAGCTGGCGCGAGGCGACCGAATCAATGAGCGGAACTGGGCTTCGTGTGCTGGTTGGCTGGGCCGCCTCGCGTCAGCCGTACTCGATTCTTATTGGTCACTGTTTTTCGTTAATAACTCGTTAACGGCTCCTCGGAGAAAATTTTTGTAAAGGAAGAAGCTGCTTCAAATGATCCGAGGAACCTGCCATTTCCGGATTGCGAGACATTTTTGGGACACCCTGTATACTAACGTGTATTATCTACTGACCAAATCTATTGTCGCGACCGGACCGCGGATCTTCGCGCAAAATAAGAATTCTCTACCTCGATTGCAACAAACAGGAATTAAATCGAGAGTCACATTCATCGTTGACATTTTTATCAATTCGGAAAAACGAACCAGTAATAACATCGCTTTTAAGTGCCGAATATTAACACAAAAAATCCTTAGAAATCTGCTGAAAGCATTATAACGCGTTAAAATTATTGGAAGCAGAAATACACGTTTTTATTCAATTCCGATTTCTCGCTGGTAGAGCAACCCTTGGCTCATCCGATTTTTGACAACCGTAGCTTGCAACCGAAAAATCTAAGAAAATTCTATAACACACGGCTCGATGCCCAAGATAGGCGCACATTTTTTTCAAAATTTTCAAAAGCCACCGGAGGGTAGAAATTGGCGGGAAAGTGCGCGATCTAATATAACCGTGTAACTACCCTCACGGGGTTGAAATTTGGTTACAGGGTTGAAATTCTGCATAGATGTGTTTTTCTTGGTCAATATATATTGTATCGAACGGTATTAATAGTCGTTAAAAAACCTCTAAGGACAATTTTGACTATTTTAATCTGATTGACCGTTTCAATGGCGTTTGTTGTGTTTCGGTGTTCCTATCGGCCCGACGACAGTCGATCGAATTAAGGCCGCGCGAAGTAACAATTCGCGACTGGCAATCCAGTCTCCCACGGAAACGCGACCGGCCATCTGGCCAGTTTTTTTCCCCTTAGATTTTCCGCGCACTGTATTATTCCGCTGTTAGCGAACCGCGTTCGAACCGTCGAATCTTCGCGGACCGCGATATCACGAGCAAACAAACGGATTTTTCTAGCCGCCGCGACTCGGAGAAACTGGAACGGCCGATAGAAGAGTATTCGCTAGTCACTGCTAACACTGGAACCACCGCATCGATAACAATGACCGGTTTCCGATCGTTTTTTTTCTTAGAATTCCTGATATTATAAGAATATACCGAAAAAAGTTACGACGGAAATCGGTCAAATTCGACCCGGCGATAACTTCGCGAAAAATCATCGCAGGACAATGATCTCTTTCTTAAATTAAAACTTGAAACCTCTACTTTAAGACACTGTTTCTCGATTTTACATCCGATCTGCCAACATCATTGTATTCCTTTAAACGCGAGGCCATGTTTGTTGCACCGAAAATTGTCACGTTGAATTGTCACGCCAAGTTCGACGAAATGCACGGACTTCGTAAAATTTTTTTCAGTGACGCGGTTTATACTGAAATTAACTTCCAACTTTTCTCTTTAATTTAAAACGAAAGAAACTCGGCTGCGATTTTTTTTCACGAAGTTACAGCATTTTGTAGCAACCCTTGCATATTTTCGGTGTTAAAGTGGTGTAAGTCAATTGTTTGCCAGGCTGGTTTAGTATTATTATTAATCATGTTTTTAATTTGATGTTTTATTCAATTCTTTTTATTAATTCGAGCTAGCAGCTTGAAAGCGGCTTGTTACAGAAAAGGGCTGTAACAATTGCTATTGCATTTCACAGAACTTTTAATTCAGGTTTCAGGGTCAATGGTAATTGATAAATTAATAAATAATTTAGTGTCAATATTAAGTCAGCTTTCAATTATTATAATCGGCTTTTAATATTTTCAGCACGTTGAAAATTGTGTGACGAGATTTTTACGTTATTCCAATATATTTATATATGCATTGTATTATATTATATTATGTATATTATATATTATAATTAATTAATATATATTATAGTATATTATAATTATTAGTGTTACAATTATATATAATATTACAATTATATATACTATAATATATATTAATTAATAGTATATAAAAATAGTATTATAATTGTTAGTATTATATTATATATAATTGTAATACTAATAATACTATAATATATATAGTAATAAAGTGTATAATGTATATGTCTATGTATAGTATAATATATATGTCTATGTATAGTATAATATATATATATATATCAAATTCGTGGTCTAGAAATCGACATGTAAAAAGTAAAAATCGTTCGATCTCGTCGCACGGCGCTCAAATGGCAGACAGTGGCAGCGAAACGATCCGGCGGACGTCAAAATAATTGCATAAGCGAAGCCAAGCAAAGCCGAGCAAACCGCGTCCACGCGAAATCTATTCGTCGATCGGTTCGTCCACGTTGACGTACGAGTAATATTCCGTCGTTAGCATTCGGCGATGCATGAAAGCGTTTGCGGCAACGCGAAATGAGCCGATAAGGCCAACCAGACGAACGCGCCGCGTCTACTATATACATTGATTGACTTCTCTTAAGTAATCGGGACGTGCCTCGCAAACGGTGCGTCCGACGCGGTTCTTCGCGGGCAGCCGCGGATTATACCCGCGAGAAAACCACGTGCCACGCGTGCACAAGCTGCTACAATTGCGAGAACCATCTATCTATCGTTTGATTCCGATGACCTCGCGAGCCTTGTTGTATTTATATCGCTGTTCTAATTCAATGGTGAGACATTTCGAAAAAAAAGGGACGCGATTTGACGATGTTCCATTGTTTTATGGGAAATGCTATTATCTGGATAATGGAAAACCGTTAATCACCGTGTCCATCACTGTTACATTTCTAGGTTCCATGTGTGTATCTGGGGAAATGTATATAAAGATATATGTATATGTATGTATAGAATATATATGTTTACAAAAATCTATCTAAATATCTATATTTACATATGCCTATATCTATGCAGAGTGTCCCATAATTGTGTTAATAATAGTAAAAGGATTATTTGGGGCAACTTTTTCCTTAGCTAAAATGCAATCCGCGACTTTGTTTACGAGTTATTAACGAAAAACGCTTGACCAATTGGAGAGCGATTGTACCCGGCGCTCCGCCCTTGCGACCAATGCCACGTCGCGCCGACCGTCTGATGCTGCGGCAGTGGTCGCAAGGACGGGACGTCAGCCGTGCTCGCCTCTCATTGGTCACTGTTTTTCGTCAATAACTCGTAAACGAAGCTGCGGATTGCATTTTCGTTAAGGAAAAAATTTGCTTCGAATGACCTGTGGAATCGCCCCATTCCGGGTGTTAACACAATTTATTATAGAACACTCTGTATATCTATATTTATATCTGTATATATTTGTATAGATTTCTTTCTCATTGTATTTATTTTATTTTCTCTATTATCAAAAGTGAAAATAATACTTCGTTATTATTTACTTCGTTTATTTTTTACTTTAATTTTCATCCGAAATTTGTCTATGTTATAATTATCTTTAGCAGTGAATCAAGGTTGAAGATGCTATATAATTTATAATTTCTTGCAAACAATGCAGACAATTTTTATTTTCCATAAAAATCCGCATAAATCGTAATGAGTTTCTCTATTAAATAATAGTACAATTAATAATAGTACAATTAAATAATAATACAAATTAAAATAACAAAATACTTAACGATGAAAACAACGAGAAATGTTTACGAATCGACACCAATATTCAGAGACCGAGGAAAATTGATTACTCGTTAGACAGATTATAAGATTAAATAGATTATACGATCGAAAAAATTGAACAATTGACACACATACACAATCGCAATCGCGACAAAAGACCATCACCCATATCAGTAGAATTTCAGCCTCTCGAACGATCGATAATGATCGATCGGCACCTTCGAATAATCGATGACAATTATGACGCGTAATCTCTGAACAAGTTTCAACATTTTGGAATGTCGCGCTTTCGCGCGTCGAAAGAGATGAGACGAGATGCGTTATATAAAGATACAATCTACGTAGTTCACGGTTGGCCTCCGTAAAATATTGTGGAAAATAGACGCAAAGCGTATTCATAGCAACAATAGTAACGATTCGTTCGACTCGTGTTCAACAAAAAAATTGAAGCCACGATCTTTTAGTTGTACGATACAACACGGTATGACATAATAAAGTAAACTAATAGAAGTCTAATTGTCTTCTTTGCCACGCTAAATTACATATATAATATATATAATTTAGTAATATTATATAATATAACAATTATATATATGAATTTACGGTGAAACGGTCTTCTTTACTATGCTAAATTATATTATATAATATTATATAATATAATAATTATATATATGAATTTATAGTGAAACGGTCTTCTTTACGACGCTAAATTATATTATATAATATATATAATATAATAATATAATATAATATAATAATTATATATATAAAAATTTACCACGATAAATTAAATAATTAAAGCAATGGAATTAAACTAACAGAAACTTACACCCGGGGATTTGTCTTTTCGCGCTTAATTTTCCATTACCGTTATTCGAAAAATTCTTCTTCGATTACTAAAATATGCGGCGATGTTACAATGAAAAGGGTCGTTTCGACGGCATTAAACAAGCCATGAAACTGCCCATTGTTCGCGGACGACACACACACACACACACACACACACACACACAGAGAGAGACAGACAGAGAGAGAGAGAGAGAGAGAGAGAGAGAGAGAAGACGAGCGACTCGCGTACGTATTTCCGTCGGCCGGCTGTTCCGCGGCAAATTAATCAGCCGATTGGCACGTGCTATCGCGTCTGGCGCACGCGATTCTCTTTTAACCAGTTTCCCGCACCGGTTCCAAGCTTAAAAAAAAGGCCTTCCGAGCAGATAGCGCGTTTATTAAGGCATTAAGATACGTAATCTTCGTTCCCGGCGTAACCAGGAGACAAACGATAAGCGCCCGCCGCCGATTCGTTTCGTATCGAATCGCGCGGAGCATGCATCCGAATCTAATCGTCATCCCCTTCGCCGCCCGCTGCCCACCGCTGCCGCACGCCGCGACCCCTATTGCTCCCCGCCCCCCCTTCCCGTGCGGCAGCTGCGATTAAACTGAATTCCACCGCGGACCGCGTTAGACGTGACTCATTCGGCCAACGATTTTCCTCACCTAGCTCGCGACGCGATCAAACGGCCACCGATTCGGGAACGTCACGGGTCGACGCTCGATTTTCTAGATAGAAAGCGGCCGTGATACACCTTGCCGCGCATCTACATACCTGCGCGAAATTCTGAGCCTATTTCAGAAAACGACTGTTTCGATTGTTTCAGTGGAACAACGTTCTTGAACGGAATAGTACATAGTTCGTTAACAACAAATTTGTTCTCTTTATTTCTGTCAAGATTTTTTGTATTCAAGTTTATATTTGTATTTGTATCATTTGATATTTATAGCTATATTTTAAGTTTATATTTATGTTTATATTTATCTTATAAATTTACATTTATCGTATGAGTTTATATTTATATTTATGTTATAAGTTTTTATTTATATTTATATTAGAAGTTTATATTTATATTTATATTAGAAGTTTTTTATTTATATTTATATTAGAAGTTTATATTTATATGTTACAGAAATAAATGAATAAATATCACGAAACAACCGCGGACACTCGATTTTGCTATGAACGCATAAAGTCGGTAGTCCGCGTACGAACAATAGGTAGAAAAAGCATCGATACTCTCAGTGCACATAATAATAATAATAATAATATATTATATTATATTATATTATATTATATTATAATATAATATACAGGGTGTCCCGAAAATGTCTCGCAATCCGGAAATGGGAGATTCCCGAGATCATTTGAAGCAACTTTTTTCTTTGTGAAAATGTTCTCCGAGGCTTCGTTTACGAGTTATTAACGAAAAACACTGACCAATAAGAGGCGAGCTCGGCTGGCGCGCGGCGGTTCAGCCAATGAGTGCGCGGAGCCCAGTTCCGCTCATTGGCTCGGCCGTCTCGCGCCAAATGATCTCGCCTCTGATTGGTCACTGTTTTTCGTTAATAACTCGTAAACGAAGCCACTGATTGCATTTTCGCTAAGGAAAAAGTTGCTTCAAATTACTTCGGGAATCCCCTACTTTCGGATTACGAGACATTTTCGGGACACCCTGTATATATTATATTATATTATAATATAATAATACAATATAATAATCCCCACTATAATTGAAACCGCCATTAGATGAGACAAATCACTCCATGTCATGTTTTTCTCCGAATTCGAATCGCGCGTGCAAATTCTATTGCAACATTTTGCACATAATTATAAATTAACGACTACCGTTTCGCGACGTTGCGTCGATACAGAATTTACCACAACGTTGGCTCGTATTTCAACGTGTTGCCATGTAATTCGATGCGCGACGAATGAAGTTCATGGTGCGGTTAAGTTATTCGAATCGAAAAAAGTCTCTCGGAGGAATACGTTTTTCTAGCGCGCGAGCATTTCGTTCGAGAGACGAGGACGAGACGAGGATAGGACGAGGACAAATTAGTTGCGCGATTTTTCTCGAACGGTGTGCGCTCGCATACGCGCACATACTGTGCAGAGAATGTCCTCTCGCGAATCCGTAAAGCAGGACAATGTTACACCACGTTTTTCTATCTCCGCGTTCGACGTTATTGCGATAGACATCCGCCAGGGTTGCTGCGTCACGCAACACGTTACCCAATCGTCTCGTTACTTTCCCCGCGAGATGAGCAATTAACGTAATCAAGTGAACCGGTAACTGAACTGTTATTTCACAACTGAAGAAAATCCGCTTTGCTGTTCTACGGTTAACACCATATGCCGTCCGCAGATCTTAGATATGAAAAAAATTTCGAAGATGGCGGTAATATAAATTCCTAAAATTAAGATACGTCATCCAAGAATTTTCGTGCTTAGTTCTTAGTTAAATAAGTACAATGCTATAGTTAGTTTGCTGCCTTTTAACACCCAAGAAATATAGTTCAAATGTTATTTCAGTTTTTTAGAAATGGCACCAAAATGGTACCACCGGCATACAACAGATAGTTTTTGCATGGCACTCAGCGTGGTGACACCGACGGCATGGTGTTAACATTTGCATTTTTAGAAATGACACAGAAAACAGCATTGAACAAATCGATCGCAGATGTTATCGTTCGCTATGCGAACCGTTGATATCTACCATCTAATTATCTAATCTAGGCGTCTACAGTCTATAAAAAATGCGAAGGCCACGAAAATGTTATAAAGTCTGCAAACAAATTTCTGATCGTCACCTTTTTTCCTTTAAACGAAGTAAACAATCGGATAAAATGGAGAAGTCGAATTAGGTTAAGTGTGGGTATTACTGCGGACGCCACAAATACTGTAGTATTTTATGAAAGTAATAAAATCTAACATTTTATAGCGTGTAATCTTCTAAAAATCAATCTAATTTATATAAAGATGATTATGTGCATAATAAGAAGATCTATCCTCGAATATTATTTACTAACACAGTATTTGGCTCATAGTTTTTTTACTATGTGTATATATTACTGCGGCGCTCCAGTTCTCGATGAGCCGGTGCGATCACGCTTGATCGTAGAGCACCTACACCTAATTTATAAAGTGCTACAGTGAGAATATCTTGATCCTAGGAATTGCAGTTGTGTGTGTACATTCGAAAGAAAATGGGAAAAGTGCAAAGGAAGAAGTTAAAGGAAAGAGAACAAAAAATATATCAAACGAAGTAAAGAAAAGGAAAAATGTAAGGTTATGCTACCCTAAGGAAAACGTGGAGCCTTGCAAGAAATTCGTGGAGGAAACTCTATTGCGCAAATATCTCGGAAATATAACATTCCAGAATAATGCAGTAATCAGAACGTTCACAGTATTTTACATGCGATAATCGGAACGTCCACAGTATTTGACACACAATAATCGTAACGTTCGCAGTAGTAAATAGATAACCCCGTTAACACTAGAATTACCGAGCCCTAAACATGACCAATGTATATTGTTTTATAACAACGACAAGATTGAATTTACTTAAACTTCTTACGATTTTAATTATAATACTTTCTTGAATGAGGATGTTCATGTAAAAACTTCAGACAAAAACATTCTTGTATTATTGGGAATTGTAAAATAAAAGGCCGGAAACCAGTCATTTCGACTGGTTCGGTAGATCTAGTGTTAATATATGCACGCGTATGGTTTGTTTACATTACGCTTTTCAACGAAATTCGCGCTTTCGGAGATGCAATATTTTGCGAAAAGTAAATACTTGAGTTAAAGAATATTTATACTTTATAGCTCGAGTCGTCAATTTATCAGCGTAAAATGTCTTGTTTCCACTGTCAAAGTTCGCCTTCGTTGAGAAACCGCGGTAATACCTAGACTTACCCTACACCGTCCAAAGTTAATTGTCGCGGAGCATTGTGGAACTCGAATAGCGAACATCGGGACGAGCGCGTTGCTCGGGCGGCATGTCGCAACCTGTACCGACGAACTGTACGATTTCCGCTGCTAATTGCACAGGTATTATTGCAAAGTTCACAGTAAAATCTGTTCCGTGCGCGGCGAGACCGTTGTCGAGTCGAACTGCCGCGCAAAATACTTGACACGTTCGAAAGGAACACCGCGCGAAACTGTTCCCGTACGAAGAAGTATCGCGCTCGAGAAACGTACTTTTGCAATCGATTGCGACCGTGAATCGATAGACGACGATCGCTTAGCTGTGTGCGTACCTTCAAAATAAAATGGAAAAAGTGCAAAGAAAGAAGTCAAAGGAAAGAGAACAAAAAATATATCAAACGTTATAAAGAAAGGGAAAATGTAAGGTTATGCTACCCTAAGGAGCACGTGGCGTTAGCTAAACGTGGCGTTAGCCTTGCCTTGGCTAATAAAATGTGCATAAAGCCTGCAAATGAGCCGACAGAGGGTTTCGGATGAAACTCTGACTAAAAGAAAAAGGGATTGACATAACCTATCGATTCGATCTCGACGAACGGGTTCCCGCCAAACTGTTGCATAAATATCGGAAATGTAGTCCGCCGGCGTTCCATTAGCGAGCGCCACGGGAACGTTGTAACATTCGGTATATTTAGTTGCCATTCCGTCATGTTACAAGTAACACGACGAGACGCGTTCGACGTCTGCTAATCGTTTCGTCGCGCAAGGTCGTGAATTTCGTAACGAGGAAGCGCTCAATTGTACCAGGTGTCATTCGTGCGAATCGAAAAGGACCGGCAACCGGTTTAGGTGTTACAACACTAATTCGTGATTACGGCCCACGCGCGACGCGCTTATCCGGATAAACGTTATATAACCTACAAAGTAAAACAATTTTTTCCACGTGTCGTGATCTCTCGTGCCCCATGAACAGACGGCGGTTCTAAATTTAACCTCGCTCGTCATTTTTCGAACTCTCGATTTCTTCCAATATTCATCCCTTTATCCGACGTCGCACAAATTTGGTGCAAATTTTTGCGAACGTTCTTCTGCAGATTATGACACATTTAACCCTTTGCACTCGAAGCCAAATTAACGCAAAATTTGATACGGCTTTTCTGGCCCACTGCATTTCCATTTTATTTAACTTAATGCATTTTATACGTTAGAAATTGAATTTTGTGACAGATGCGACAACAGTTTTTCAGATATGAACAAATTTGATTGATAAAATTATTTCGAAACGTGACGTGACAATTTTCAATGGCGCCTTGGAGTCGCCATTCAAGTGGAAAGGGTTAATTTATTACAGTGCTCGAACGAACAATTCTGACGCGTTTCATTTATCATAGCGTTGCGACGAAGAGTTTAAGAAAATTTAATTTATCAGTGTGTCACAGTGAACAATTCAGACAAATTTAATTTATCACAGTTTATTACAAATAAACTTTGGTTTCTTAAAATTTCAAAATATCTTGCAATCTAGATGGCGGAAGATACGACGACGTCAAAAGTATTAACCCTTTACAATCTAAAATAATTTTTCTGACTTCCAGTAGTTTCATTTCATATAACAAAGTGCATTTTATGTATGCGAAATTGAGTCTTGCGACTTACACAATGGTTACACTTTTAACAATTTCCTTAAATCTAAACTTTGTTAATGTAAAAATTATCTTAGAACGTGATGTAACAAATTCTAGCGGTGTCTCAGAGTCACCACTCGAGTGCAAAGGATTAAGCGCATCTGTTTGAAATAGAGTACCATGAGAAGCGAACGCTTGGGGGGGGGGGGGATATTTAGCATCAATTCAAAATAACAGGAAAGGGAAATAAAAAGATCGTGCCGCTAACAAGTAGCAGAGAGAAGAATAGGGTTGCAATTATAAATTAGTGGGCCATTCTTCGATTCACAGCGATTTATTTGGCTGATTACAATGTCAAAGGGCACGAATTATGCTTTTAACTCAATTACCCCTTTAATGTGCTTCTTAGCACGAATGATGTTTCTCGGTACGCTTGCGACAACCGTTATTGTGAACCGTTCATGGTCTCTGTTACGCCAGCGTGGATCATTTCAACGAATAAATTACCATTTCAATTCAATGAACAGCAAAATCGCGCAATGAAACGGGATCCGGAGTATGCTTCGGTTCTCTATGGGAGAATAATAATTAATATATTATCAATATATTAATATCGATCTGTCGACGTTCGCGTGATTTTTCTCTCAACCGATAAATCGCGTTGCTCGATTAGGATATCTAAAATCTTGTTGGCGTAAGGACGAGTTTATAATACAATAATATAATAATTATTATTATTCTATATTATTATATATTATATACAGACTGTTCCAAAATTATGGTACTTTTGGGAAATGAGGGGTTCCTGAGATTATTCGAAACAACTTTTTCCTTAGCGAAATTGCAATCCGCGGCTTCGTTTACGAGTTATTAACGAGAAATAGTGACCAATGAGAGAGGAGAGATCGACTAGCGCTAGGCGAGCTCGCCTCTCATTGGTCAGCGTTTCTCGTTAACAACTCGTAAACAAAGTCTCGTAGAATATTTTCGCTAAGGAAAAAGTTACTTCAAATGACCTCAAGAACCCATTATTTTCCGGAAATACCATAATTTTGGGATTATTATTTAGGATTTATTATTATTATTATTATATACTATATATAATTATTATTGTATATTATATATTATTATACTTTCTATTTCATCGAATTACCGTTTCTTACAATCGTTGTAAACAATTACCTTGCATAAAGATCCGCGGTCTAATAATAATTGCGGTTATCTTTAGCAATAAGTATTGCAATTTTCTTTGGTAACATATGCGATAAACCTCAATTATTTCGATAGCGTGCAAACACACATTATTAACTCCTATAACCTTCGCTGGTAAATATCCTCTAATGGAAGCATTTGCCAGCAAGCGTTTTCCACACAAAACATTTGTTCGTAACATGTGTTCGTAAATTCGTAAATTAAAAATAATTATTAAAAGGTATATTGTAAGGATATGGTTAAATAATCGAATTTATGCGAATGGTCGTAATTTTAAATAGTTAGCATTCAGTCGACTAGAACAGTGCTTTCGTATTGCAAAAATCATTTGATTTTATAAAAATTTTATTCTATAAAAAAGAAAGTATAGATTGTAACATTCCTTGTACAATTTTAGTATAAACACTGCAGTACAAATATAACTGGCACACGTTCTTAAACTCTTGTCATGCATAACCTACAAATTTACAGAAATACTGACTATGTCCATGCACCGTGTCACATCCCATAATCGGAAAGTTCATTCGGCATAAATACATTTCTCAAATGCACGAAAAACAACTTAGAAATATTCAAGACTTATCACGAATTTCATAGAAAATTGAAGTCTTCGACGTTCTGAAAACACTGACTCGTATAATCAGAAAACTAAGAAAACACGAAATGCAAGAAGAAGCGAATTTTTACCTAACGAGCCGGTAATCAGGACCCTCAGCCTACGCACACGTTTTCGCAATAGCAAAACGGTTGCATAATCCGCGATTTCCGGTGGCCAAGTTCATTATTCTCCTTTCGCCTGCGCGCGGGACGCGACGCGTCGCGCCGATCGCGATCGATCAGTCGTCCGAGCAAGAATCCTCCTAGAGCGCGCACGTGGTTCGGCGGCTGTGTCTCGTTCGGGTAGCCGTCCAACAAAAACAGCGACACAGGATTATAAATAATTCGTGTGTCGTGCGACACGCGGACCGGCCCGATTGGTCACGACCTATGCCCATACACGCGTATAAACGGGCGCCCACTCGAAAATAGCCAATGCCAGATATTTCTTGCGTCGAAAGTTTCGACGGCGGTGCCGCCGCGCCGCCGTTGTCGCTGCCGCGACGCCTCGCGGCTTCGAGACCTCCCCGATAACGCGGCGCCCTGCTCGGACCTCAGGAATTCGCGGTTCGCGACCACGTGCACCAGGAAGAAGCCAGAAGGCACCGACACGGCTAGATTTAGTCTGCGCCTATTGGCTCGCGCGATTTCGCAGTCGCGCACCGCCTCGACGCCCGCCCGACAAGTGTTTCTAATTAACTGAAATTTTCCACGGTTACCGATGTTTCGGCTCGCCGAGATTCGCGGCTGTCCCTTGTTCCTCCAACTCGATCAGCTCGGCTCGTTATCGATGGTTTTTTGGTTGAAATAAATTGGCAAGCTGGAATTCCCCGTGTTTTTTGGGTTTCGGTCGAAAGCAAAGCGATTCTTTGGCCTTTGAACCAGCGACGTTTTTATGCGTTTTAATCGCGAGACTTTTGCGATTGTTTTTTTGTCGATGCGTGTTTCGATGGTAGTTAAAAGAGGCGAGGAAAAATTGCGCGGCCGTGCACGAGAATTTGATGAGCATTTGCTGTGTGAATTAATGTTAATATTGTATAGAAAATTGCGCGACTTATTTGTCAATACACTTGTCGATAGAAAGAATATATATATAATAATAATAATAATTATTATTGTTATTATTATTATTATTATTATTATTATTATTATTATTATTATTATTATTATAGTACAATATACTATAGTACAATGTACTATAGTATTATTATAGTACAATATACTATAATAATAATAATAATAATAATAATACATATTTCGTCCTTTCTATTCACATGTACATTAATAAGTATATTGTTCTAATTTCGCGTGACTTTTACTCTGCCCTACAATTTTTCAAAATATACGCGTCGAACGAATAAAATTTAATTTAATTAATTACACATGGTAAATTATCGATCGAATCAAATTTTAATATAAAACGTAACAACTGAAATTTATACAATTTGATTAGGATAAGCTCTTATTTTAACACTCGAACGGCGTAGCGTCTCTAGATTCCTCCCAAAAATCTTGCTATTTTCAATTCAATTTGCTCGTTCAATTCTATTGCAAATGCATCAAACCTGAAGTTCGGACGATTCTACCCCGTTTTAGGAGTTGCCTACACGTTACAATCACAATTCCCGTGAACTTTGCGATCAACTTTCGTACAAGGAACGAAATTTGCTGAATTGAGAAAATCGCACACTGTGTGTGTGTATGTGTGTGTACGTGTGTGTGTGCGAGCTAGGCAAATTTCCACTGATTCATCTCGCTTATTCATTAGACCTTGTCCGAGCAGATTGTTGCACGCTGCCGCAAATTCAGCATTATTCAACTGACGCGAATATCAAAACAGCGATGTGATTCATCATCTGAGACACGGAGCAAATCGTTGATAGCCCAAAACGATCATTTCGGGGAACAAAGATTTATGATTTTTCTGCGAATAAATAGCAAAATAGATTTTTTTATGTATCCGAAGTGTAGTAACAATTTAAACATTCAAATTATCCGTAACGATTAACATTTGAATTATCCATAGCAGTTTAAATATTTAAATTACCTATATCAATTTAAACATTTAAATTATCCGCAACAATTTAAACATGTAAATTATCCGTAACAATTTAAACTTTTAAATTATCCGCAACAATTTAAACTTTTAAATTACCCACAACGATTTATTACAAAAAAAGACGTCAGCATCAAATTGATAGGAAAAATGGACAAGATTTAAAACGGTAAAATAAAAATGTCTCTCCTTTTCTAATAATCGCAATAACTTGAAAATAATGTAACAATATCCTCGAACTTTCCAACATCTCCACAGTTCTCTATCTATTGGGTTGACAACTAAGTAATTGCCGATATCTGTTATAGATGTCTCTCACTCCCATTTTTATGATATCCGTAAATGTTATATTATAAAATTATTATTATTATTATTGTTATTTTTTATTATCCGTGAATGTTAGCAACTGGACAAATTGAATGCAGCGGTCAAGGAAAAGTGACCAGAATTGGTCAATCGTAAAGGTGTCATTTTCCACCAGGACAATGCTAGGCCGCACACGTCTTTGTCCACTCGGCAAAAATTGATGGATATTGGTTGGGAATTGATGTTACACCCACCATATAGCCCTGATCTCGCGCCATCGGATTACCACTTATATCGATCCCTAGACAACTCCCTTCGTAATAAAACTTTTAATGATGATGACGCTGTAAAATCTCACTTAACTCAGTTTTTGGCCGAAAAGGATCAGACTTTCTACGAGCGTGGAATTTTCAAGATGTCAGAGAGATGGCAAAAGGTCATCGAACGAAATGGAAAATACACATTACAGATTAAACTTCATTCCAAGTCAAAAGAAATTTTTTATTTCATTGAACAAATCGGCAATTACTTAGTTGCCAACCCAATAATTCTATACATTTTTCCTCACGAATCCATAAAATCCACTATTCTAACGTACGACATATTCCATGACGTGCTCGACGAACGTTTTAATCATTGGGCAATCGAGCTATGGTATGCGGCAGTCGGTTGTTAAGATTGGTATCTATGTATATCCACGCGAAACAAGCATCTTCGAAGACAAATCGATGATCGGTCTAAATTGAACGGCTCGCGGAGAGTTTAGAAAGTGATGTATGAACTGTGACGGTTTTAGAAAACCCGCGTTATTTCGGGAGCAGGAACTGTGCCATGCCGGCGATATACGCCGTTTAAGAAGCACACCCTATATGTATGTATATCGTTGTTCGAATGTTTACGTTCGTTATTGGCGAGTCCGGCCGCCTCTCGGCTTCGTGCGTGCGAATGTATTGCGTTATCGAGACGCCGCGCCGCTGTTCGACACGGAAATTTTTAGGGGTGACGAGAAATCAACGAGATCGGATTTTGGTAAGCTACTGAACAATTATCGGTGGTTAATATATTTAATCTAGCCTCGTATAAGGCGGGAGTTTGTGCACGAAATAATAAAATCATATAAAAACGAAATTTTAAGCACGAGAACACGTTTTGTTATTTGTCAGAATTTGAAACTGCTGATCAAAGCATAAAAAGTATAAGAAATAAAGAGTAAAAAGTGTAAGTGAAAATATGAAGTGTAAATATAAAGTAAAAAGGTGTAAGTAAAAATGTAAAGTATAAATATAAAGTAAAAATGTAAAGTATAAATATAAAGTGAAAAAGTGTAAGTAAAAATATAAAGTAAAAAGTATAAGCAAAGATATAAAGTAAAAATATGAAATAAAAAGAAAAGTAGAAAATAGAGAATATAAGTAAAAATATAAAGCACAAATATGAAGTAAAAGGTATAACTAAAAATATAAAGTAAAAATATAAAATATAAAGCAAAAATATAAAATAAAAAGTATAAGCAAAGATATAAAGTAAAAATATAAAATAAAAAGTGTAAATAAAAATATACAGTAAAAAGTACAAGTGAAAATATAAAGTGAAAAGTATAAGTAAAGATATAAAAAGAAATAAAAAGTATAAAAATATAAAGTGTAAAATTTATAGTGCACAATATAATTTAAAACAGGTGTTAAAATTATTGACCCGTGAAGCAGAGTTGTGCAGAATTACAGATGAATAACTCAAGGAATTACAATTACAAAGTTGTTCAATTATATTGTATTATATTTGTATTATATTATTCCAATTATATTGTAATTATATTGTATTGACAATTACAATGCAACTGTTATTTATTCACAGTTTACCATTTATAATTATATTTATCAGACGCGTTGCGCCGAATGAGCAATAATTAATTGAATTTCTTTTAGATCTATATAAATACATAATAAGTGATCGAATTACAATGTAATTGAATTAGCGCAACTCTGGCCCTAAATAAATATAGGAGGCACCGGGGGACACGTGCGTCTAATTCTGCAGTACCGCCACTGCGCCTAGTTAAGAATTAATTGTAACGGTGCAGCAGCGAGACAGGAATGTCAGGGTTACTTATTTTTAACGATTTCTAAAGTGTGATAATTAATCATAATTTCGTCCGGAACAAACGATTCCGTTCGCCTTACGCGAAAAAACGTCGCAAGCAGTGAATCGCGGTGAGATGTAAATTGAAACCATAATGACTCCCATTCGGAAAATGCCGAACGTAGAACTAACATTTAATGTTCGTGGTGTACGAGTCTACGGATTAGTAGCAACGTCTTAACCTTTTTCACTGCAGCAGACATATATTTATAATATGTAAAAATCCTCAAACATTTTGCAAAATTAAATGTAATGTACTTAATGAAATTGAGACTGAAAAATTAAGTTGTGTGACAAGAATTGTTTGTGAAAAATTGGAGAGATATAGTAGATTATAATATATATATATATATATATATATATATATATATATATATATATATATTTATAAAACACAATATATGCGTAATAAATATAATATAATATAATATAATAAATATATAATATGTACAATATAATAAATAATAATATATATAATTATTTTTGAAAAGATATAGTAGATTATAATATTTACAATAGTAGTAATAATTATAATATATATATAACATTTCTAATTTTTTAAAAATAATTCTTGTCGCACAACTCAATTCTTCAATCTCAATTTCACTAAACACATTACTTTGATTTTACGAAATGTTCGAGACTTTTAGCATGGCAGTCGACGTGTTAAGTATCCCAAAATTGTCTGCCAATAGATCAGTGTCGTATAGCACGGATTTGCGTAAAATGTTATAACATTTTACGCATAAATACGGTGTCTCGCGGTCGTTACAAATCGCGTTAACCGCCGCGTTATTCGCACTTGGATGACGGAAATATTTGTGCAGACTTCAAAATGAATTTCCGAGGTGACAGACCGTGTGCTGAAGCTTGCAATTATGATCTTAAATCTGGACTTCGTGGTTTTCGGTGTCTAGAAGACGCTTTTACATGCGGTAATCGGGACGTCCACGGTATTTGACACGCAACAATCGTAACGTTCGCAGTAGTAAATACATAATCCCATTAACACTAGAATTACCGAGCCCTAAACGTGACCAATGTATATTGTTTTATAACAACGACAAGATTGGATTTACTTAAACTTCTTACGATTTTTATTATAATATTTTCTTGAATGAAGATGTTCGTGTAAAAATTTCTGACAAAAACATTCTTGTATTATCAGGAATTGCAAAATAAAAGGCCGGAAACCAGTCATTTTGACTGGTTCGGTAGATCTAGTGTTAATATATGCACGCGTATGGTTTGTTTACATTGCGCTTTTCAACGAAATTCGCGCTTTCGGAGATGCAATATTTTGCAAAAAGTAAATACTCGAGTTAAAGAATATTTATATTTTATAGCTCGAGTCGTCAATTTATCAGCGTAAAATGTCTTGTTTCCACTGTCAAAGTTCGCCTTCGTTGAGAAACCGCGGTAATACCTAGACTTACCCTACACCGTCCGAAGTTAATTGTCGCGGAGCATTGTACAACTCGAATAGCGAACATCGGGACGGGCGCGTTGCTCGGGTGGCGTGTCACAACCTGTACCGACGAACTGTACGATTTCCGCACAGTAATTAATTGCACAGGTATTATTGCAAAGTTCACAGTAAAATCTGTTCCGTGCGCGGCGAGACCGTTGTCGAGTCGAACTGCCGCGCAAAATACTTGACACGTTCGAAAGGAACACCGCGCGAAACTGTTCCCGTACGAAGAAGCACCGCGCTCGAGAAACGTACTTTTGCAATCGATTGCGACCGTGAATCGATAGACGACGATCGTCTTCGTTCGCTCGGATCCATTGAAACGCTTTAAAATCTTTTAAAGTTTCGAGTGTCGAGCCAAAGGTTGAAATATTTCCGATAATACAGGTAACAGATCGAATACGATTTAACACGATTTAATACGGTTATTCGGGATTCTATCGTCGCGCGTAGTGCCGTTATCTCGTCGGTATCGAACTTCACTGTAGTTTCAAATCGGACAAGATAAAATCGATTGCCCGATACGTTGTTATTGTACATTGCACATGGCAGATATCGTTCGCTGTCGGTGTCGGTGTAATTGTTTCTGACTATAAGAGCATTGCTTTCTTTTTATGGCATTAATAATTAAGAATGTCATTCTTTGCAAATAACATAACCTAGCAACGTCGATCAAATGACCGGCTTCACATTTTCTATTTTATGATTATTAAAGTCGAAAAGCTGGTCCCATTCGAAATTGTCGAAAATATTTATTTACCTGCGCGCACGTTATTATAAAAATCGCGAACAAATTTCAATAAATTATATCTCGTAATTCTCATAAAAAAGGCAACGCTTGTCATTCGCTGTTGGGCCTCGGTATGTTAAGCGAGGTTTCGTTACGACTGTTTAGCTTAGTTTCTGCCCTAACTCTGTTATAAATAATAAGGTCGAAGCCACGCGCGTGTCAATGAAAACGTGTACCGGCCGCGGGAAGCTTCGTTTGGCTCGCAGCCGCTCTTTCGCGGCGCTTTCCTACCTCTCACATCTGTGTAGCCTTGACAGGCGGAGACCATGGGGAAACTTTTCTAGGCTCGTTTATCAACGCGAACAAAGTTGCCGGTATTGCACGAGGCGGCGCGCAGTAACGGCACGTTTCTGCCGCGTGTCGCGATGCACCGGCCAAGATTGTTCAAATGTCAAACGCTTCAGCGCCGAATCGTCTGTCAATATTTGCTCAGACACATCGTTGTCCTCACTTCCCCCCCCTCCTTTTTCCGCTTCCGATGCGAGTCGGCGAGGCCGACGGAACGAAATTCAACCATGGTGAACCGCGTACGCGGCGCCGGAATCTCGATGGAATCTGTCGCAGAATATCGTTGTGAAAGGGACGCTGCATCGAATCACGCGGAGCTGTAATTAACGACAAATCATGTTCGAACGTTATAATAATCCCTGGGACCATGTTGACTAATTCGATCAATTTTAAATCTTAAGATCAATGTATATATCGAATCGTGGTTGCAAATGATTAAAAATAAATAAATAAATATAATAAAATTAAATCTAATATATTTAAATTCGTATAAATTTAATCGATCTCCCCGAATTAACTAAATTCATATTTTATATAAAAATCTGCTCAATAATAATTGTTCTCGCGAATATAATTATTTATAATATAGATTTTTTATGTTTAATACATATTTTTTTATAATCCTATCATTTATAGAAATTATCTTGATCTTTATAATATTATAATAAAATTAGATATAATATTTAAATTCGTATAAATTTAATCAATCCCCTCGAATTAACTAAAATCATATTTTATATAAAAATCTGCTGAATAATAATTGTCCTCGCGAATATGATTATTTATAATATAGATTTTATGTACAATACATATTTTTTTATAATCCTATCATTTATAGAAATTATCTTGATTTTTATAATATTATAATAGAATTAGATCTAACATTTAAATTCGTATAAATTTAATCAATCCCCTCGAATTAACTAAATTCATATTTTATATAAAAATAATAATTGTCCTCGCGAATATAATTGTTTATAATATAGATTTTATATACAATACATTTTTTTTATAATAATCGTCAAATACGATTATTTCACCAAGTTTTCTTCACTGAATATACAGGGTGTCTCAACTAAAGGAAGGCCACCTACACCGCTGTGAATAATTACAGACTCGAAGCAACCTTGATAAAAAAGAAAAAAATAAATACTAAAAATCCGAAATATCACTAAAACTATAAATGTTACTTCGAGTCCATAATTATTCTTATCCCGCTGTACATAATACTCGTCGAAACGAATGCCATGTATATGCAGTTCGGGTCTATAATTATTCGCGCCACTGTACACGTGGCTCGCTAAAACGAACGGAATAGTACCGAGATAAAAAAAAGAGAGAGAAAAAGATTTTCACAAGGTTTCGCTAATTAATCCGACTCGATCGTCCATATAGAAATATGAAAAGAAGAAAATACGAGATTCGATAAAGTCTGCGTCACGTGCGTTCCCGAACCGTATCTATTCGATAAGATGTACGTAATTCCGTTCGGATAATTTGCTAATCGTAGCCCAACGATGGGTGCTCCGAGGGGGCTTCACGAAAAAAAGAAGGCAGTCAGCTGTCCTGTCAATTTTATTTTCGAGCCGAACGTATGATCTAATCCGTCTGCATTCGTCGTGGACGATCGCCAAATATCAATGTCGAACAATCGACGAAAATCTTGCGCCACACTGATCGTTCGTGGGCCCCGGTCACATGATCGCGTGCGCGCTTCTATGTGATCAGCGAGAAGCCGGACCAATCGCAGGCGACGTTTGCGATCGGGAGTCGCCTCGGCAACATTTGACACATTGTTGCTGCACACACATACATACACACATGGAAGAAACTCTCATGCGTATATGTGTAGTATGCAGAGCGTTTAAGACGATTAATTATAGTCAAGTGCGACTAATTATAGACTCGAGTTCAACTTTTACACTTCTAGCGATATTTGAATAAAAACATTGACTTGATATACTCCTATTTTGATATATTACTATTTTCTATTATTTATTATTATTTCTATTATTTTATTATTTATTATTTATTATTTATTATTTTCGTATATTACTATTTTTTCTATTATTTTTGATATAGAAATATACAAATATAGCTTTCTTCTTGGCCTTCGTTTAAATATCTGTAAAAAATGTAAGCGTTACTTCGAGCTTACAATTACGTAAGTTGGTCTCTTTTAGCCGAGTCACCCTGTATATTTAAAAAGAGAAAGCTTAACGAAATATCGTATATAATAGAAATATACGAATATGATATTTTGTTAAATTTTTATATATACATATATCAGTAACAATATAATACGAACACAATATTTCGTTATTATTATATTATTATATATTATTATTATACAATAATTATATAAAATATATTATATATATATATATTATATATTATTCAATGTATATTATATCTACGTCCAAGTGTTGTCTAAAATGCCAAATTTAACCTTACCGTACAGAAATTCGTACTAATCGTCAGCGTAGCGTTTAAAAAAAAAAGAAAAAGTTTTTAAATCGCGCGTCCGAACGTGGCCGAAAAAAATACCGAACGAGTAGAATTTCATCGAGCGCGTTTTCAACGCGGGACACACCGAACCGAGCTCGATCGGAACTTCGCTCGACGAAACACAAAGTGCGGAACGTCATGCTATTAGCGTTTTCGCGGACGGAACTAATTGCTTTGTCTCCGCGAGGCTGTTATCTGCTGGCGAAAGAGACGCGGCGCGTCCGCGGGTGCGTTACGTTCACAAGAACGCGAAGGATAACTACGTTTCAAAATTTACAACGCCGATAATGGATTATTGTTATCTTAATGTCTGCGATCGTTGCGACGATGTCAAATGAGACGTCGGACGGCGTTGATAAACGTGATGCACCGTCTAATGAAAAAATTATCCGGAGCCTCGAATTACAGCCAACTTGATCAGTTATCTGTGTTCGACGAGTATACTCGTCATCGTTCCAAAATTATGGTATTTCCGGGAAACGAGGGGTTCCCGAGGTCATTTGGAGCAACTTTTTCCTTTACAAAAATTGTCTCCGAGGCGTCGTTAACGAGTTATCAACGAAAATGCAGTGACCAATGGAGAGGCGAGCTCGGCCGGCGCGCGGCGGCCAAGCCAACGAGCGCACGGAGCCCAGTTCCGCTGATTGGCTCGGCCGCCTAGCGCCAAGCGAGCTCGCCCCTCATTGGTCAGTGATTTTTTGTTGATAACTCATTAACGGTGCGTCGGAGAAATTTTTTGAAAAGGAGAAACTTGCTTCAAATCACCTTAGGAAAATATTTTCATGGGAAATGAGTGCGTAAATTACATCGTCGAAAATAAATTAATAAATTGAAAACAAATCGAAATAAATTGGATCTCATTTCACTCTTAGTCAATTTTACTGCTCGGCAGGTTTAAGGTTAGAACTATCACAGATTTAATCATTTAAGCTATCTCTTTTGCAAAAAATTATAAAACGTGGTATAAAATTTTTGCTTTTTATAGACGTTCGAACAAAGGGTGCACTACTTACTGTGTCTGCAATAATATAAAATAAAAAAAATATATATTATATATATGCAGTGTAAGGTATATGCAGTGCCATTGTTCAGACAGTTTCGTACGTTTGCAACATTACACTAAATACACGTTCGTTTCTTATCGCTGATAAGACCTCTCCTTTTTTCTTCACGGTTCTTTAAAAATAGTATGTATTACGTTTCTCAGCAACTTTTTTGCCGAACCACGTCACCTATGCACAATGTTCTACGCTACACACGCGCGTTGCAGACGATTTCTGCACCGGTGATCGGAGATTCCACGTCGGTATGCGACATTGAAAAATCGATGCCAATTTGCCGATTAAAGTCCATGAAAATTAATGAACTTCCGACAATCTCTCTACGCATCGCAATCGAGTCGAAATATTTCTGCACGGATTAAAGTCCGTGAAAATGAATCACGTCCAACGATTCGCGCGCATCACAATTGCTCGAGTCCAAATATTTGTCCGTCGACTCTGATGCAATTCGAATCCGCGGAATATCGATGTTAATCGATTCTAACACTTTCCAGAAGAACAGAGTTTGTCGAGCTGTCGGAAGAGTTTTCAATGTTTTTCGAGTTGCTACTCATCAATTTTGCTTTAATCGCGATTCCGTCGTTTCAAATGACAGGAGTAAATATACATATATTGAATAGTAAATATGTATTCGATATAAATATTTATATATGTATTTATATATTTTTATTAGTATTTTATATATATAATAATAATAATATCTACAATATATACAGTAATATCAATAATGTATATAATATATATAAAAATAATATTAATATAATAATATAAATATAAATATTCAATATATTTGTAACCAGGAAAAATTAAAGCCCGCAATTAGCCGCGAACGCTCAGCAGGAAAACCACGACGAGTGTTCATTTTTACGATTATTTATGAACGCCCATTGAACGAAAAAAATCAGCCATTTAGAACCACTCCATCGATACGAGCGAACCGAACAGGATCAGCCATTTTCTGAACAGTGCCATTATCCCGGTGTTCGCGAAATTTTTCAGCAGACATTTGTTGACGAATCGAAAGGTGTTTCAAACTTTCCCGACACTCGAACGGACGCTAAACGATCACGATGCAATAGTACGTTCACCTGCTTCGAAGAGACGATGGAAAAAGTATGATAATTTGCACCGCGCGTACGCGCGCCACCACTCGCCGATGATGATTCCTTCCGCTCCAGCCGTGAGCAACTGAACTGCGAACGGCAGTAATTACTACAGCAATGTGTACAGATCGAATGTAAACATAGGACAGCCATGAATGACGACGACGACGGTGGCGGCGGCGAAGAAGACGAAGAGACAATATTAAAGTGTCTGTAACGCCGTTAATGAACGTGTACATTAACTGTGTACATTAGAGAGACGCGTAACAGCGAGCCACGGTATTTAATAATAATTTACGTCGCGTTTTATTCTTGATCGATTGTCACCGCTGTTGATTCCCGAATAAGGATGTCGCTCAATAGGAATGTTATAGAACGTACTATAGGAATGTCGCAAAAATGTCTCGAAATTTGGAAATGGGAATCCTGGGATCGTTTGAAGCAACTCTTTCCTTAGCTAAAATGCGATCCGCGGCTTCATTTGTGAGTTATCAATGAAAAACATGGACCAATCGCAGAGCGAGCGCGGCCGGCGCTACGCCCTCGCGGCCAATGCCGCGTCGCGCCGGCTGTGTGACGCAGCGGCAGTGATCGCGAGGGCGGAGCATCAGCCGTACGCGACTCTCATTGGTCACCGTTTTTCGCTGATAACTCGCAAACGAAGCCGCGGATTGCATTTTCGCAAAGGAAAAAGTTTTTCCAAATTATCTCAGGAACCTCCCATTTCGCGCCTGTACAATAATTTCGGATATAATATTTTCGTATTTATTGCCTCGGCGATCGTAGTTGTAGTTTAATAAGCGATCCGCTTCCGAATTAGACGCATTGGGAGATCGAACGGGATGCAAATTAACGAACGGAAGTGTACTTTTCTTCGACGTCGTTCGATCAATTTCACTGCGATCCAGCGACTCGTTGGAAGCGATCGAAACTTCTTGTTCCTTCGAAAGATCGACGAATCGAATCGAATCGCCCGGATCTCGCGGCTTGTTGCTGTCGAACGTTCTCTCGCAACATCGTGATTAGTGAAACACGTTAGTTTCCTTGCGCAATGCGAAACAATTCTGGCAAAACGAACGGCGGCGATAAAAATGGCGTAGGAAGCAGATAAAAGAGCGTAGAGAACGGAACAGATATATGTATATACATATATGTATGTATATACAAATGGTCCGCGCGCGTTCGCGTTTGTTCGCTTCCTCTAGAAATTATAAATAAGCGTAGACATTGTTGCGTCTCGTTTGTTTATTCGCGCGGTCTTTATTAGCGGCGCACCTTTCCGCCAACGTTTTTAGATTTTCCCGTTGAATATCTCCAGTTTTTTCGACATTTTATCATGCGAGTCTTTTTCTAGCTCGACATCATTGTTTCCGCGTAATTTAGGCACCTAGATTATAATAGTTAATAATAATAGATAATAATATAATAGACAATAAGATAGATCTTAACTTCTCGCGCTGAATATAATATAATAATAAATAATATAATATAATAATGAATAATATTAATAAGTAAATAAATAATGGAACTAGCTAGACAGATACAAAATGACGTTTCCTTGGATCATAGATTATTTTGCGTCGCGTCGAAGTTCATATAGTATAGCACAAGATTATTAACAAAGATCTTCGACCGACTGTCAATTTTATAAATAATTGTGTTAGAGGTCACAGATATCTATCGATAAATTTCCGGCGCATGCGTTGATGTTGCATTTCGAAGTAAATGAAATTATAGGGAAGATATATATATATACGGACGCATATTAATAATAATAATAATCTTTTTTAGTTTTTATAGCGGAGGATAATCTTCAACAAGATCCCCGAATGCGGCCAGACTCCCGAGGTATGTAGGGATATTATTATTAATAATAATAGATTTACTATTATTTCATTCTTTTATATTTACTATCATATATTATGTTACTATTGTTAATAATAATTTCTTTCTGGTTTTTATAGAGAGGGAAAATCTTCAACAAGATCTTCCAAAGCGGCCCGAGGTATGTAGGGATATTATTATCACTAATAATAGATTTACTATTATTTTATTCTTTTATATTTACTATTATATATCATATTACTATTATTAATAATAATTTTTTGGTTTTTACAGCAAAGGAAAATCTTCAACAAGATCCTCCAAAGCGGCCACACACCCGAGGTATGTAGGGATATTAGTATCAACAATAATAGATTTACTATTATTTTATTATTTTATATTTACTATCATATACTATGTTACTATTATTAATAATAATTTCTCTTTATGGTTTTTATAGCGGAGGAAAATAAATAAATAAGAAGAAAATAAATACTAATAGTAATAATAATAACAATAATAATAATAGAAGAAGAAGAATAACGAACGCGAACCGTGGGAAACGCGAGCAAGTCGTCAGCAGCGCTAAGGGATGAAATAAATCTCGCGTGACGCAGAGATAATGGTTCGAGTGGCCGAAGAAAGGTCTCCAGGAAGAATATCTTCAGCGAACGGTCCAATTAATCAGTGTCATTCGAGCCTGGCTATCGGAATTGTCACTCTAATCAAAAGCCGGTGCCCGATAAAACTGTCAAAATACATAAGTAGATCCGAGCGATGGATCTGCACTGACAACGAGATAATACGGGGAGCATCACGTCAACGCGTCGTTACACGTGTGTCACACGGGCGCCTGTCGATGCGCCCGCGAGACACCTTCTTGGAGGCAATTTCGTCCCGCGAGCGCAACACCGTCGATCGCTTTTTCCCGCGGAACGCGAACGCGTGTAAACGGCGCTAGGAAAAACTAGTAGCCGGCTGTCCCTGCGCTCGTCCCAAATAGAAGACAGTTTATATTTAAAAGCTTTCGCGGATCTGCCCGCTCGACCGCTCCCGTCGAGCGCCGCGCGAAGAAATACCGGCGTGTAAACACGCTCGAACAATTTCGGAGCATCTTTCTTTCCCTTCGGTTTTGTTAACGCAAAGTTAACAAACTTTTATATATAATATATAAATTATTATATTTACATTTAAATTATATATTATATATAATTATGTAATAATATAATATATATAAATATATATAATTCGCGGGGTCGCGGATCGAGCGTGCGAGCGCAACAAAGTTTGAAAAAATTCACTTCTTAAAATGTGTTCAATATTTACAAGACTGACAGATGAGATAAGGCAACGAGCATGCGACGAGGATTTTTAGGATTCTGATTTATAGATTTATAAATTTTGTTATATATATATCTGTTATATATTATATATATTGTATATACATATATTTGTTATATATAATAGAAATTGTCTAACTCGATTGCAAGGAAGCGCAATTGAAGAAAAATGTATTCCTACTTTCAATAATTTTAACACATTATAATACTTTTGACACATTTCTAATTAATTTCTCGTAACACGTTTACTTATATATTATATAACAAAATGTATAAAAGTAAATTTTTAGAAATATGTTGAAAGTGTTGTAATGCGTTAAAATGATTGAGAAATGTATTTCTACTTTCAGTAATTTTAACACATTATAATACATTTATTTCTAATTAATTTCTCGTGACACATTTACTTGTATATAACGAAATGTACAAAAGTAAATTTTTAGTAATCGATTTTCTGTTCTAAACAGAGATCTAGCTAATAAAAAAACGCTCGTTCCATTCGAGATCCGACGGCGAACTTGACGGCAAATCGATCTTGCTTTCAGAAGACACCACGAATCCGTAATCTGTCGCAAGTTGCTCCAAAATTAGCGCCGGTCACGGCAGACCGGTGTTCGAATGCAACGATGTTGATGCGATAAAACGTCAAATATGTTAGCTTGTATAAAGTAGTTTCGTTTAATGCTAGAACTGCCAACCCCTAACGCGACCAATGCAGGATATTGTTTCAGAACAATTACTTCAATAGTAATATTAATAAAAAATAATATATTATTAATAATATGTAGCATATTATGTCATAATATATTATTAATATAATTGATAATAATATATAATAATATTCATAACTATAACAATGACTTTCATTTATACTTCCCACGATTATTATTACAATATACGCTTCAATGAAGAAGTTAATATAAAAATATGCAACAAAAACATTTCTACAGCAGCAAAAATCATAGGAGAAAAAAATTAGAAACCAGTCATTTGCACTGGTTTGGCAGTTCTAGCGTTAACGCATCAAATAGCGAATATTAACATCATGTTAAAATCATTTAATTAATGATACCGAATCTAGAAAGTGAAAATTTATCATAGAAAATATTAGTTCATCTATTTCGCATTCTACAAATCCTAGTAACATTAAATTTCTTCAATGCATCGCGTTAAAAATGAATTTCAAAAAGCTAGTTAAAAATTCGTGACTCGCGCGGCACTGAACATATTAAACAAATGAAACGCGAGCTAATTAATAAAACATTAACGACAATACGACGTTTGTTTGCGCCGAAAAGTTCGCGTGACTATACAATATCCATAAAAACATAAATCTGTTGCTCTGTGTTGTTTTATAAAAGCGACGAGAACGCGTGAATTTACAATCGCGCGTTATTTTTATATCGATAGATTCGGCGTCGAAATAAATAATCGTCTAAATAGTTGTCCGGCAAGCGATGCGTTAACGTTGAATTTTTTCGGAGCACAGGAAAACAACGACGACGACGACAGATTTTCGCTAGAAACACGTCGATTAAATCGTCGAAGCCTGGGAAACGTTGTTAACGGTGCGACTTACTTTTTCGTTGTCAATTCAGATTGTATCCAGATAGGAGCGCAGATACTGGTAACCCATGGATGACGGCGATTGTCGGCCGATTCGTAAGCACGTGCAACGGTCGGCTGCTTCCGCGCGACTGAAACGGAGCCGCGCCACTCGAGAACACACGGGCCTCAACCACCGAAGACTGCTTTGCTCCTTGCTGCCAGTTCCGTGCCGTGGATTTCTTGGCTTTCCTCCGATGCTCGGCGACCAGAACCGAGTCGGCCCGCGCGAGGCCTCGGCGAACGGGAACCGCGCGAACGAAAAACCATGTTCCTTTTACTTTCGTTTCGAAAAATTCTTCTTCACTTTTTCTTTCTAATTTCTTTGCCAACGCTTCTAACTATGTATGCGGTACTCAGAGAGAGGAACAGAGGGGAGAGAAGGGGGGAAGAGCGATATTGTTTAATTTGTAATCTTTATGCGATTTATAATACTTTACTCGCGTCTAACAAATTTGAAAGAAGCGAATTTTGAAAAGATCGGCTTTCTAACAAATATTTAATATTTATAGAATCGACAATAAGATCTTGATAACGGGTATAATAACGAGAATTTTACGGAGGGATTTTTTCAAATATATAACAAAATTATTTTGATATTAATTATATACATATATTTATTATATATAATTATATTAATTATATAAATAAGTATATTATTAAATTTATAAATTATAATTTAATACATTAAATTTATAGATTGTATATTAATCATATATACATCATATAATTATAATATTAAATTATTAATATTAAATATTTGATTGCAACGGTGATAAACTAGACAAAAATTATTAGACGAAATTATTTTGATATTAATTATATATATATTGATTATATATAATTACACTCTAATTATATAAATAATTATATCTTAAATTTATAGATTATATATTAATTATACATACATCATATAACTATAATATTAAAATATTAATATTAAATGTTTGATTGCAACGGTGATAAATTAGGCAGCGATTCTTTATACGAAATGAGAACTTTCTTCAGCAATTGTATGAAACAAGAGTTATGTTACATAATTATTACATTAATTATATATAATATAATATTATTTTATATAATAATTAAAAAAATATTAATATCTCTTTCGCGCACAGCGTGTTGAAATAGCTAACCGCACGGTGGACAACAATTGATAACAATTTTACGGGCCGCGATCGTGTGAAATAGAGCCGACGGATAGATGATCTGCTCTCGTTAACGTTTAAAAAAGACCAAATCGAATTGGTTTTCTCAAGCGGACAGTTTCAGAAAGCGGATCGAGTGTAATAAAAAAAAGAAACGACGTTGAGATCGAAGTCATGCGCGACAATATATAATTTTATGATCTGGCGAATCGAATTTACGTGGCATTAACGAGGGAGTTGTAAATATTTGTTTATAACGATATGTCGAAAGCGCGGTGTTAGTGAACAATTTCTATAGGACATTCAGTTAATGTTAAAATATAAATTATATTCTATTATATATAATTAATTATATTACTAATATATTGTTAACCCTTATCGGACGTATGTCACATTCCACGTCACATTATACATTAGGCCTGAATATCTGACGTCCGATAAGGGTTAACATATTATTAATTATTTATATTAATCATATTATATTATATGTATATACATTATATAATTATATATTAATCATATTATATTATATATACATTATATAATCATAATATTAAAACATATAATAATAAATATACAATAGCGAAAAGTATTAAAGCTACTGCCACAACTAAATATAAATAAATTGCTTCCTCTCTTTGTTTCTTTTACGTCCGATGCTCGCGTAGACTTTTTTTGGCTTACCGAAGCAAAAAGCATGTACGTACGTATGTATGTATGTCGTCATCGTTGTCTGAACACGATCTTTAAATAATATTGGAACCGCTTATTTTGTACTTTCCGCAATGACTTCTCGATTAATAAGGAAATGTCGGACACGCTATTGCAGCCTCTGACGTCACGGAAACGAACGTTTGCGTAGTTATATAAGAGAGAATGTACTGCAAAAGATTTGAATCGATAAATGTGCTGATTCCTTGGAACTCCAAGGACGTTTCTCGTTCATCGTGAGAAAGTTTAACGACTTCCATTGTTTCGTCGAGTGTTTCTTTTCTTTTTCTAACGCGCTGCCCGGTCGATCGTGTTCAACCGACGATGTTATTTATAATTCTGAACATGAAAGTTCAGAAAGTCGTTTTTTCTTTTCGTTTTATAAAAAAAAATAAAACAGAAAAAAGTTACGACAAGGGTTATCGGAGTACATATATCGGGAAGACGACAAACAGTTCCTTTTTTTTCTAGTGAAAAATGCTATCTTTGAAATGTCGAACTTTGAGTCTACGTCGTTTCATTATCATCGTTTTTTTTTCTCGTCGATTTGTCAACCATATTTTACCGCGGTGTCTTCTATAACGGCTCGGTCGATCCTAGATAAGCGAGTTTCGTCTATTGAGCTCTGTGGCGTCTTCTTTGTAGAGCGCGCACCTATACAGGGTGTCCCAAAAATATCTCGCAATCCGGAAATGGGGGGTTCATGAGATCATTTGAAGTAATTTTTTTCTTGGCGAAAATGCAATCCGCGGCTTTGTTTACAAGTTATTAACGAAAAACAGTGACCAATGAGAGGGGGGCTCGGCTGGCGCGAGGCAGAGCTCGTCTCTCATTGGTCACTGCTTTTTCGTTAATAATTCGTTAACCATGCTTCGGAAAAAATTATTTTAAAGAAAAAATTGCTTCGAATGACCTCAGGAATCTCTAATTTCCCGGAAGTGCCATAATTTTGGGACACCTTGTATATGTGTCGCGAGAATCAAGTGATGACGAGTATACTCGTCGTGACACAAGATACTGTAATTTAACCGTGACGAGTATACTCGTCGTGACACGAAATACTGCAATTTCTCCGTGACGAGTATACTCGTCATGACACAAGATATTGTAATTTCTCCGTGACGAGTATACTCGTGACACAAAATACCGCCACTTTTCCATGACGAGTATACTCGTCATGCCCCAAAATATTGCCACTTCTCCGTGACGAGTATATTCGTCGTGACTCAAAATACTGTAATTTCTCCGTGACGAGTATACTCGTCATGTCCCAAAATATTGCCACTTCTCCGTGACGAGTATACTCGTCGTAACAGGGAATATTACTATTTCTTTATGACGAGTATACTCGTCGTAACGCAAAATACTGTCACTTCTCCATGACGAGTATACTCGTCGAACACAGCTGAATTAAATTATCGAAGACGATAAATCATTTAAAAACTATTCGTACGATAAGTTCCCGCGCTTTATCGTCCACCGAAAATCTCAAATAAAATTCATTAATTATTAGCCACAGCGAGAACAGTTTCCGACTTTAGGTTTCCCGAAGTCGAAGAACAACGTCCGCCATCGCTGAGCCGAGTTTCTTAGGTAAAGAAAACACTGATAAAATTGCTTACAAATCGGCGCGTAAATTCGTCCAGTTCTCTCTCTCTCTCTCTCTCTCTCTCTCTCTCTTTCTCTCTTTCTCTGTCTCTCTGATTTTCCTGGCCGAACGATGAAGCTTTGTGATACCATGGAATCCGAGGATCCCGAATTAACAAAACATGTCACAAACAGGTATATTTGCATTCGTCCGTGGCTGGTTGAGTTTAAGGTCGTCCCGCGCCCATAAAAATATTACATACGCGTACGACCTCGTTTCCATTTATGGTTTGCGTTATCCGCGAAGGTACGATTTAACCAGTCTTTCGTCGGAAATCGAATTCGCTGCAGCGGATAATCGATAAACTTGTTCATGTTAACTCTGTCCTCGTAAAATTGAGCGTGCGCCTTTCAAAACGCGGTCACTTTTTTAACCCTTTTCGCTCGATCGGTGACTCCGAGGCACCACTAAAAAATGTTTATGTCACATTCCAAAATAATTCTTACATCAACAAAATTTAGATTTGAAAAATTGTTAAAAGTATAACTGTTGTATAAGTCACAAGACTCAATTCACACCTGTAAAATGCGCTCTGTCATATAAAATAGAGAACAGCGTAGGTCAGAAAAATTATTTTAGATTTACAGTTACAGTGGCTTCGAGTACAAAGGGTTAAAACTGGTCCAAGTGACTGGAATTTTTTTTTAGTCGATATTGGGGGTTAGTTTACCGGACGATGTCCAAAAATTGCTTTTCTTAAATTTTGCTATTATGTACATACTTGGCAAGACGGAAAAGAGATTAAAAAAACTTTTGTCCTTCAACTTTTTTATCCGAGGAAATTTATTTACAATTTATATTATATAAAACATAATCTAAAGTAATCTAAAAAAAATATATCTGGTGGTTGATGCGACTTTAAACGCCGGACAAAAAAGAAAAAAAAATTTAATATAATAATAATTATAAAATAATATAATAATTTATTATATCTATTCTATCTATTATTATCTATGCCTCGTATAATTGAAAACTACGACACTAAAAACGTTGCAACGGTTGCATTTATCTTCGGTACGCGATCCTGGATAACGCTCGCGTGTCATAATAATTGATAAAACGAGAATGGGGATTTGGATACGACGCCGTTGCTCGCACGCGAGTTCACGATTTCGTGGGATCATTCAACGCGCGAGCACCGAACCAACGAAAAAGATCCCGCCGCGGCGGAGGTCGATGCGTCGTTAATTCTTATTCTTTGCATCGAGTTTCACTGAACGTCCTTAACCCGGCCGCTACACCGGAAACGATTCTTTGCTACCAACGACCACCGGGCACACGGAACGACACACGCGTTAACATAATTTTACCAATGGTATCATTTGCGACTGCGATTTTTCTTTCTGCACTTTTTCCAGTTGTAAACTAATAGCAGAATATAGGCTCGTGAAAGTTGTAGCGAAATACAAGCGCTTTAGACAGAAATTAATATTATTACATAGTAATTATTGTATAATTGATATTGTATTAATAATACAATATTGTAATATAATATATTATGATATATATAATATAATATTAGTAATGTTATAATATTATTGTATTATAATATAATAATTATAGTAATACTGTATTATATATAATATTATTACTATTACAATATATAATTAATATTATATTGTATAACTAATAATATATACATATAATAATTATATAATAATAATTAATCCATTTTGTTGAAATTTAAGATCTACTGGATCATATATCTCGTGCCGATCTCGTACCGTGTTCATAGTGATTTTAACGAGAGAAAACGACGAACACGGATTTCGACGTTAATTTATATTATTATCGTACGATTGAAACGCCATGTAAATAAATTCCATGGCAGGACAATGGATCGTCTAAGACCGATGCCAAACAGCTTCAAAAATAAATTGCTACACATCGAAGAGGCTTCGAGAGACGAACGCGCAAATCAATCATTTTCACCGACCAGCCAGTTTTAGTGTTGGAGCCAGTTGTTTTGTGACCGATGATCGATTGTTGTTAACGATCCACGCGGCGTGGTTTCACCCTCGTAATCCGTTCACGTAAACGTTTGTTACAAAATTCCTCTTCTTCGCAGACGCGATTGACTCGTCTTCGGGTCTTCGGCTCGACAAACATAATCGATACGCTGCTGCAGCAGCCTTATCGGCTTTCTCGGGAGAGGAAGAAACTTTAAACTGTTTATAGAGATCGATCTATAAAACAATAAGAGCGGTTAAATTGTTGATTTTTTTTAATCGAATAAAACCATCCGTTTGATTCAATATGTTAACCTATACATACTTGAATTATAAACGGCGGCCTTCGGCGTCCGAAAAATTCTTTGCACTTCGAAGCGTAACAAAAAAAAAACGATTTTCAGATGTTACAAATATCCGCTCCTCCGTTTCGTGTAATGCGAGTTGACTATTGCCGATCTTAACCTTCGTTCCCTATCGCAAAGATTATGTATACTAATCCGCGTATCGTGATACAGGCACAAACATTTACATACAGAGTGTCCCACAATTATGGTACTTCCGGGAAATGAGGGATTCCTGAGGTGATTCGAAGCAACTTTCTTCTTTACAAAAATCTTCTCCGAGGCATCGTTCGCGAGTTATTCACGAAAAACGCTGACCAATGAGAGGCGAGCTCGGCCGGCACGACGCGGGCGAGCCAACCAGCGGACGAAGGCATCGTTCGCGAGTTATTCATGAAAAACACTGAGGCGAGCTCTGCCGGCGCGACGCGGGCGAGCCAACGTGCGGTCGAAACCCAGTTCCGCTCATTGGCTCGGCTGTCTCACCTCCTATTGGTCACTGTTTTTCGTTAATAACTCGTAAACAAAGCCGCGGATCGCAATCTCGCTTAGGAAAAAGTTACTTCAAATCGCCTCAGGAACCCCTCATTTCTCGGAAATACCATAATTTTAGGACACCCTGTATATATACATATTTTTCTTTTTTAGCGTTTCCCTTGATTTTAGCGTAGATCAGTGTTTCCGTTTATTATCTGCGTTCTGCTCGATCACGCGGATTTAACGAATTGCCATCGCAATACGTTTTATCAGCGATATGCGTACCTTCGGAGAACCTAGGAGATTTACTTTAGACTTATAATACCCGTTATCAATTACGTGCATCGAACTCGGTGAAAATATGCGATGTCGAATGAAATCTTCGCGAAACGTAAAAAGGCGCGTTTCTACAGCGTCGGTAACGAGCTGTGAAGGGGCTCCTAATGCAACAATCGTTCGAAGAATCAACTCGACGATTGGGATTCCAGGTAATAATGCGACAAATGATCACAAGCTTTCTTTTTTAATTAAACTAGGACTAAACAATATTATATATATTTTTATATATAATATATATATTTACATTTATACTTATATATGTATATATATGTTTACATTTATATTTATATATGTATATATATTTACATATAAATTTACATTTAATAATTATATATTTACATTAAATTCGTTCGTCTTTGGCTGTCGCACGGCCTCGGAAATACTTTGTCGATCCTTCTTCTATTTCCATCCTTCGGATTGTTTTCAACGGACGAGTACCTTCGTCCACGGTGAGAGGACCAGTTTCCGTGTAAATTTTCCGCTGCCATGAATCACGAAAGTACCCGTATGCCCCGTCACGAGGGAGTTTCTTCTTCGGCACGATTATATTATCGTCCTATCTGAGCACGAACGGATCCCGAAATTTTCCACTACGATGTTGCAGACATTGCCAACGGTGATCAATAATAGATAGAGAATTACTGTATCTCTTGAACAATAGATAATAGCAATATAATGTATATATATAATAATAATAATAATAATATAATAATATATATATATAATAATAATAATAATGTAATAATATTATATTATATTATATATAAATGTATAATATGTGTATAATAAGGAACGCCGAGCGTCGCGAGAGACATTTAATTCGGCAGAGATTCGATAAGGATCTCGTGTCGTTTTATTATCGTTTATTAAATGAGAGAAATTGTGATATTGTGATTTTCCGTTTACAAAACCAATGAATCGTCTAAATCACTTATCATGTGATCGCTCCATTTTATCGCTAGTGTTCATAATAGAGCAAAAGAACAAGAATAAAAATTGATTTTGTAAATGATCGACAAATGGTCGATAAATCGAGGCTTCTTGCTGGAACTTAAATTTACGATGCATCCGTAAATATTTATCGTCGAATGCGAGCCTACCTGATTGAACAATTGTACAAATTATTGTATAACTTCCACCGAATTTCTCAATTCTTCCTAGAAATTTCTGGAAAAAGTCCTTTTTTTTAAATAGCGTTCGAACAATCCGCGTGCTTGAAAATAATAAAAAATATCGCGATACTGCAAATGTTTATATAAATATTTATTTCGTGTACAGTATATATTATTATTATTTTGTGTACAGTAATTTTCACCCTAATTCGCGCTCGGATTGCACATAAAAATGGACAATTTGGGAGAATCTACCGTAATTGGTATTGTTTATTTTATTTTTCCAGGAATTTCTAGGAAGTATTGAGAAATCCGGTGAGAAATTATACAATAATTTATACAATTGTTCAATCAGGCAGGCTCGCATTCGACGATAAATATTTACGGATGCATCGTAAATTCAAGTTCAAACAAGAAATCTCGAAAGTTTCCTTTCGATTTGTCGATTATGTATTTATTTATTTATTTATTTCTAATTTATTTCCATCGTTTACAGCTTTTCCAACGAACAAGGATGATCAACATTCCGTTAAATTCTTCCTTTATCCGAGCGTGCGTATCTCGCGTTAAATTGACACGAACTTACGTAACCGATTTGCTGAAGAAATAGTTGACAGGGCAAGAAATTATCGCACCCATTATGTATATGGGAATCCGACGGTCATTTTACGATCGCGGTAGGAAGATTCCCACCGTATGGAAAAATTTTGAACAGCGATCCGTACGAACACAGGGCCGTATTTTTCGTAGAAACTTTCCCTAGCCCAGGCCGGGAGACAAATAATGACTAACGCCTAGACAAATAATGACTTTCCTTTCGTTCAGATACTGTAACAAATTGGTTCGAAGGGAAGCGTCGGACTAATTAATCGCGAAGCCTTAATTGCTGCTCGTAGAGGGAAGTAAACAAGACAGAATAGAGTTTTCTTTCTTTTTTATTTAACTTATTTAATGCTCATCTGCTTAATAGCAATTAGCGATCATTTGTCGGGTAATATTTGTAGGGTTACATATATACAATATATATATATATATACAATATATGTATATTATATATTACATTGTATATATAATTGTAATATAATTGTAATATAATATTGAAATATGATATTGTAATATATACAATATTATATATAATATATACAATAGTTTCGCATTACATTTTTACATTATTTTCTTAATCCAGGCTTTTTAAGTTTCTGTACAATTTCACTAAACAATTTGGTTTCTTCTAAGTATGACATAACTTTTGCTATTTGCTTGTAATTATCCAAATATTCTTTAATGATATTGGGCATTTTTACTTTTTTTCTGATATTGTTGTACACTGGACATTCTATTAGGATATGCTTAACTGTAAGCTCAGTGTTACAGTTGTTACAAAGTAGTTTATCTGTTTCAGAGAGCATACACTCACGTGTTATTTTAGTATGCAAGTTCTTAGTCGAGATAGCACAATTTGCTTCCTTCTTGTTAAATATACTGCTGGGTTGGTAGAGAATATACTTTCTCTGAGCTCATGTAGAAGAGATGGGTTTGAATGTATCCATCCTTGGTTCCACTTATGCCAAATAGTTTTTGTTAAAAATTTCCCATTTCCATCCTCAAATGGGATTTCAATGTGTCTTAGGTCTATGTTTATTATTTCCTGGAACTTCAATATTGTGTTTACTTTCGCACAGGGTTATATTTTGGTGTCTGTAGAACTCGTTTTGCAAATCACTGGGAATAGAGTTGTATGTACACAAGCTGTTATTAATGTTAATTATTATATCCGCATATGTACATATATTATCAATATAATATAATATAATGTATATATATATAATATATATAATAATTATTATATCCACAGCTATTGTTAAACAATTAAAAATATCCGTCGGTTGTCGAACAATAACATTGTCAAATCAGAAGCCAAATTGTTCTGCGAAATGATTAAGAAAACAATGTAAAAATTTAATGCAAAACTATTTGTATATATTGCACTACATGTAACCCCACAACTGTTGTCCCATAAAAGGACGCTAATTGCTATTAAAGCAGATGCGACATTAAATAAAAATCACTTAATTAATTAAAAGAAAATTAAAAGAAAGAAAAAATGATCGAATCAACGGTTCGAAACGAACAAAAATTTCATCGGAAATCGCAGTAGAACGACGAATTCAGCTGAATCTAGACAAAACAAAAACGTACGAGACCACATTCCAAATATTATCTTTAATAATGCAGAACACAAGATTTTTAAGATATTATATCCTTTCTAAGATAATTGGTACATAACTGACAAATCCTACCAACGATCGGTATCGTTTCACACTGTACTTATAGTTAATTACAAACTAGAAGAACATAGCTGCAAGGATAATTATAGAGTTTATTTCCACGTCCCCTTTCTTCCCGTCATTACCGAGCGTCAGCGTTATGCAAGAAATCGCGAAATATATGTACGTAGTCAACAACGGGTCGCAAGCCTAGATTTCGGTTTTATTTTGCGTGTTTTGAAGCTACTATTTAGAGAGTGGTGCCAAGATACACGCTCTCAGAAGAGGATCGAAAATAACTGGGCCTTTTGCTACCTTCTGGTCACTGACCGACAAGTTTTGCGACCTCCGACAAATCGAGCTACTATAATTTCACTTTTCCAAGCAGTCTCCGTGATCGTGTAAACTGCCGTAAGGACGCCAGCGAACGAGGAAGCAATTGTTTCAGACGCGAGATCGACTTTCCGCGGCCGAACACTACTCCACGAGACGAAGCCTAAGATGTTGGAGGAACGCGTACAAAATAACCGTGTTATTTGCAGAAGCGTGTAAGCTACATTTCCAAGATTCCATTTGAATCGGACGAAATAGTAAAACAGCGGTGAACGCAATATTGTTAACTGTCATACGCGGTACTTTCGCTTGGTCGCACAGAATAGACGCGGTTTCCACTGTGATGTGAAGCAAACAAAAGGGAGAATCATTGTACACATGTTCTATACTCTAATTTATTGTTTCCCCAAGCTGTTTTTTCTTTTTTTTTGACACGTAGCTCATATCGTTTCAATGTTCGTATTTTCTTCTCTCGTTTAGCGCCGAAGCTGTTATAAAAACGTCTAAACTTAGCTGTGCGTGTAATATTTTAATTATAATGTGGATATGTCTCTCAGATCTCATCGACGCTTACTGAATAAATGTACCATCGCATGTTGCTCGATTGTGAAATAAATGCAATTCAGAAGCATAGAAAAGTATGTATCCGGAACTGAATTGTTTTACAAAGAAATTGTGATGAGAATTTGTAATTTCTAAAAATTAAAGGCCGATCATGGTACACGAAAAACACGGTTGATGCAAATGCTGATTGAAAATATTTTAAATGCACAATTAATACACAATCTTAGAAAGAAATAACAACGTTAAAAATACGAAACAAATCAGTCTAGAATACATCGAGAAATATTTATAAAAGTAATTAGAATTGCATTTTCACCGCTCGTTTGCCTTCAAAGAACATTTGTGAAAAACAACGGACGCGACATGTGAAGAGAATCGAATTTTTTAAAGCGATGGTTACAATTATAAAAACGTTAATCTAAATCTAACAAATACATAATCTGATACAATTTATATTGTAATATTTAAACGAAAGAAGCGCATTATGAGCCATAACGTTCATAACATTTTTTAATTCACATTCATAACATCGATTTAATTGACTAACACAAATGTTACACGTACTATCGACTGGTTGTTTCGCTTAACTATGGAATCAATTGTTTTAGAAACAGAATATAGCACTATTGATTTTAATTGTGAAAACCTCACTCAGGTATTCAAATACTTTACAGGTATTGATCCTCGAACAACACAGTACAGATATCAAAAACTCTTAGTTGAAACTAATGTAAAAATTCTTATACGTCGTTGTATCAATCATTCAGGATATACATATACAAATCTTACATTTAATTATCCGTTCGCCTTCTTTACATTGTTTTGTCGTCTTAAGTATTATTCGATTATTTAAACATCCGCTAGATTGTATAAATTTTTAAAAAAATACGCATTAAAAAACGTTGATCTGCAATTTTTGGAACATGTTACTTTCTACGTTTCTTTAACCTTATACATAAATTATCTTCAAACAAGGATGCAATACAAATACCTGCAAATACCTGCGTGTATTCCTATTTACCAATATATTTCTTATGATGTGATAACAAGCAAATATTAATAAATGCAATACCCAATGACTGTGTGTGTATATATAATGTAGAAAATAAATTTGAACATTTCTTGATAAATATGGGTTTAGGGAAACCACTTCCAATGATCTTGATCTTCACGTATCGACATACAATCAGGAATCAAAATATGTATACAGGTACCTCTCGTTTCTGAAAAAATTCTATTAGTATTTATATGTTTTACTTAAAAGAATATATCTATTCCTGTCGCTATAAAAGTGTTCTTACGGAAGATATATTGTAGAATTTCTTTTTATGTATTCTCATTGAAACTTAAAGGCAGAAGCTTTTTGAAAAAAGTTCTACAAGGACCGTTATAAATAGAACCTATTAAAAAGTTCGAGAACTTTTTCCATCCCTGCGTACAATACGTGATAACTGAAGGCCTCCTTCCTGAGAGTCCTTTAAAAGTCGTCGCTCGTTGTTAGTTAAAAACTTATTAACAAAAATATATTAATGCTACTACATTGTAATCTGCCTCGATATTGTATATGTATATATATGGCCTTGACCTTGACATGCGTTGCCAAAGCTGCTCTCCTGAGTGATCTCCAAAAGTTCTAACATTCTATATGTTGAAGTTTTAAAGAAATTTTGTAATTAATAATATCCAAATAGTACGAAATGAATGTTTATTCGAGACTTATTTTTAATAATTAATAACTTTTTAAGGAATATTTACCCGAATTTTTAAAAAATGAGTATAATGCATATTATATACAAAATTAAAATGACTCCGAATCATTGTTAGATAGGGCAACAACCGTAAAACACACTTCATCTGGATCACGTGCCATATAGTCTTTACAAACGCGAGCAGCATCTTCCAGTAACGTCTCTGAAGTAGTTGGACCATGAATAATAGGCCCAGGCTTACGTCCATCTAAAGATTGCGATATTCAATTATATAATTAGGACGTTTGAACAACGTTATTCAATTAATTTTCATTATGATTATAAAATATTCACCTAATTCATATAAAACGCCATTTTTTTGTACAAATGCTACAAAATGATGAAACACCGGTGCATCCTCGCTCGGTGCCTATAAAATATTCATTATCACATTTTTATAATCATTTGGTAAAAATAAATGTCATACTTCTGTTTGTCCTTCGTATGCCATTTCTTCATGTGTCTCACTGATTTCGTTCGACGACATTAAAAGTTTTCCACACTCTTCAGCAGAGAGACCTTTAGATTTATCTAAGAAATTTTTCAGGAAACCTTCCTTAAGGTTTATACTGTGAAAATAATAACATATAGTGTCCAATGTTAAACTTAGATTTTTTATGCTACAGATCATAAACTTACGTATCTAGATTATTTGCGACACTGTGAATTAATGCAATTGTACCGCATGCATTGTGAATATATTGTTTCATGTAATAAAGCAATGGATCTACTGGATCTGAAGCAGTGGTGCCTTGTTCTTTATCGACTTCTTCAGTATCCACTAATGTATTATCACCCTGTAAAGGTATTAGTGTGTAAATACTACAGCAAATTCTACACATGTATAACCACATAATTCCAAACCTTTTTTCTCAAAGGATAAAGTAAGATAATGGCAACAACCGGCTTTGGCACGAGTGCCAATAAATCTTGCTCTAGACCATAGACGTCAACAATGCTCCATTCTTTTGGTACACCTAGTTGATGCAAGAACTACAAATATATATATACCATTATTAAATTTTGAAAAGATATAAGCAATGACAAAGTCATTTCATGTATGTAAACACGTATCCTAATTTTAAAATGTGACGTGAACATTAATAACTCGTTAACGGGTATCTTAAATAATATTTACTGTACGTAACAGTTACTGTCGGAAGTTTCTATTAATAATTGAAAATCTAGATGATTTACCTTCGTCATAACCTAGAACAAAGTAAAAAAATATTTAAATTCTGTCACACGATTTATGTATTTGTAAGATTTTGTAAGGAAATTTTTACCTCAGGGTTAGACTCCAACGGTATCCAAAAAGACATGATAAAATTTCTATATTTCTTGTAAAACTGACAATAAACCGATAGGGAGTGGCGTTATAAATTCTAAGTTCAACTGACTACAATGTACATGTACATACCGGTACAATACATATGCACACGCATGTGATACCGGGACCGGAGTTTGCGTATGTATTATATGTTTAAAATTTTCATTTCATATTTTCGATGAATACGTTAATTGAAATGGATTCTGTCGTTTCATAAAAATACCCTTATGGTATCAAAATATACGTATAAACAGAATTCAATAATCAGTCCTATCGCCTGACAATCATGACAACTCGGCAAGTTTACCGAAGTCTTATCTCTTCGATACGTGAAAAACATACGTTAAAACGTTGCTTTTATTTTACTCAGAACAATTAAAAACAGAGCGATATTAAACTTCTACAATATATGTATGTACATATATAGGAATTTGTTACTGTTATAAGAATTTTATTTATAATATTTCATTTACAATATATTTCATAATACTTAAAATTTTTTAATATATAGTATATTTGTCCTGAATGCAATACCAATTTCAATATCTTTATAAATATTTATGCATTCTGTATATTTTCAGTATACATATAGTAAATGAAAAAATGGTTTCATGGATTTACATCCCATTGCTCTATGCTCTTTGCATATCATGTGGATCATCAGAAGAAGAATATGTCATAATATCGTCAAGTATAGAAAATGATGAAGTATTTCAGCATCAAAAATTGAAAGCAAATAAATATATTCCTACATGGGATAGTTTAGATAGCCGACCACTTCCAAATTGGTATGATGATGCAAAGTTTGGCATTTTTATTCATTGGGGAGTCTTCAGTGTTCCCAGTTTTGGTTCTGAATGGTTTTGGAATAATTGGCAAGGTAACATTACATTTCAGTAATTAAAACATTTAAACATCTTTTCTTTATTGCTTAACAAGTGATCCAATTTGCTATTTTCAGATGAACAGAATGGTACCAAGTACCGCGATTTTATGAAACAAAGATATCCACCAAACTTTACATATCAGGACTTTGCTCGTGATTTTACTGCAGAATTTTTTAATGCTACAGAATGGAGTGAATTATTTCAAGCTTCAGGTGCAAAATACGTGGTATTAACGAGTAAACATCATGAAGGATATACATTGTGGCCATCAAAATATTCCTTTAGTTGGAATTCTATGGATGTAGGACCACGAAGAAACCTTATAGGTATTATGATCTGTTTGTTATACTAGTATTATAGTACTATATACTTTTTAATCAACAACGCTTATTTATATTAGGCGAATTGTCAATGGCATTGCGAAATTCAACTAATTTGAAGTTTGGTCTTTATCATTCTTTATACGAATGGTACAATCCCCTTTATTTGCATGATAAAGGAAACCGTTTTACAACACAAATTTTTGTTAAACAAAAAATAATACCTGAATTAGAAGAGTTAATAGAAAATTACAGACCAGAAGTTTTATGGTCTGATGGAGATTGGGAAGCATCTGATACTTACTGGACATCAAAAGAATTTTTATCCTGGTTATACAATGAAAGTCCTGTAAAAGATACAGTTGTTGTTAATGATAGATGGGGTGCAAACATACCATGCCATCATGGTGATTTTTATACATGTACTGATAGATATAATCCAGGCAAGTATTATAATTTGTTATTTAAAGTATTTTTAATATGTTATTTTATCGTAAATCCTTATATATATTTCAAATCATTAGGTATACTTCAATCTCATAAATGGGAAAACTGCATGACTATTGATAAAAAATCTTGGGGTTTTCGTAGAAACGCTCGTTTAGCAGAATATTTAACATTACCCGAATTGGTAAAAGAACTGGTGGTTACTGTAAGTTGTGGAGGAAATTTATTAATGAATGTGGGTCCAACAAAAGATGGTACTATTTCTCCAATTTTTGAAGAGAGATTACGTGGAATGGGTATGACAACTGCTTTATGAATACTTCTTTTTTATTTCAATGATACTAAAATATTTTCATATAAATATTACACCTTATCCAAAATAGGTGATTGGTTAGCAATAAATGGAGAGGCTATTTATAATACTAAACCATGGAGTAAACAAAATGACACTTTGACGGGCAATGTTTGGTACACCCAAAGTAAAAATGAGAAATATATTTATGCACTAATACTAGATTGGCCAAAGGATGACCTATTGTCCTTGGGATCAGTTATAACGAATGTAAACACGCAAATTTTCTTACTTGGATCTGATGAGCCACTTAAAGTAAGTAATTTTAGTAGTCTGACGAAAAGTCTCACTAGTACATGTCTTTTATAAAAAGCATAATTTTTAATTAATATTGTATACATATTAAATTTTAGTGGAAGCAGAATGGTGGAAAATTAATTATATCTATATCATCAGAATTTCATAGAGGACAACCAGCCTGGGTGTTAAAAATAAAACAAAAGTAAATTATATCAATCATAGTTTTAGAAGTTCTTCTGTTTTATTATGAACAATATTTTGTATGGTTTATATACATTATATAAAAACGATTTTGCCATTATCCGTTCCCCTTAAAGTTATTGATTTTACGAGCTTCTTCAATTACTTAATTTGAGCTACTTCGTACAAATAAGCGCCAAGTAACTTTGTCTGGAACAAAAATAAACAATTATTATACGAAACATTTTTAAGAAAGCTATCGTTCATGAAAAGGATGCTTACTCCCTCGATGTAATTGCGGACATTCAATTTTTCATTTTGAGAATGAGCTCCGTCATCACCAGCACCAACTGGCAAAAGTAGTACATTTTTACCCGTTACTTCCTGGAATGTCAGAGTAACTGGGATCGAACCACCTTCTCGCGATAAGTCTGGCTCTACTTTATAAACATGTTTGGTAGCCTTGCGCCCAGCCACGTAATGTGGATGATCAGGATTTTCAGACCACGGTTTTCCAACATGACCCAAAATAACGTTCATTTTATTTGGACTACCTCTAAGAGCCCACATTTTATTCAAATATGTTGTTACTTTTTCAATAATTCCGTCAGCAGTCATATCTGGCACCAATCTTATTGAGAATTTGCCAATAACTTTTCTTGGAATGACAGTTTTTGCACCTGGTTCACTAAATGCACCTTCTATTCCATGAAGGGATAAACTGGGTTGCCTCCAACGATGAATCAAAAGCTGGATCTATTAATGCAACAAGACACATTAATGCTATATATATTATAACATTTGCACCAACATTTAATATCAAATTATTAAATTATAAAAACGTGCCTTATCTTCGTTATGAGCTAGTTTATTCGTACCAACATTTTTTTTGAATTCAGATACATCAAATTCTATTGTTTTATAATCATCCAATTCTTTTGCTGTGACCTTAGCCACTTCATCATAAATACCATCTATTAAGATTTTACCGTTAACATCAACCAATGTATTCATTAAATAAATTAAGTCAGCCATTGCTTCGTGCACAGTTCCACCAAATGTACCACTGTGTAAATCTTGACTGGCACATGTTACTTCAATGTTGATGTAACAGATACCTCTTAAGCCGTACGTAATACAAGGTTTTTTAGTGCCCAACCAATAATTATCAGATATGCAGACATAATCTACACCTTCTAAAAATGTATCTTTACGTGCCCACAATAGGTCATCCAAACCTTCGCTTCCAACTTCTTCCATACCTTCAAAGACAAACTGTAATCAAAATGGGATTAGTAATGAAAAATGACAGAGTTATTGGTAACAGTTTACAATAATGAAAATACCTTCAGATTTACAGGGATATTTGCTCCAATAGCTTTATAAGCTTGCAATGCATGTATCCAACAAAGCACAGGACCTTTGTCATCCGTACTTCCACGGCCATATAATTTTTGATCTTTCTCCACAAGAACAAATGGTTCAGTATCCCAACCATCTTTCTTCATTGCCGGTTGAACGTCTAAATGTCCATATAAAAGCACAGTCTTTTTCTTTGGATCTGATCCAAGAGTTCCTAACAATACTGGTGGCAGTGGTATTTGATCTCCATTTGGAAGAGTTTGTTTCCCTACATCTGCTAATTCCGTCGTAGCTCCAAGATCTTTTAGTCTAACTTCCGCCCATTTCATCATTCTAATTGTCTCATCTCTATGATCTGGCCATGCAGAAACCGATTTTATGGCCACTGCTTCACGCAGATTATTTATATATTCCGTTTTATGACTGTCGATGTAACTAGAAATTAAAAATAAAGAATTCAAATTTAAACATAAGACAAAACAGAATTTCATTGTTGAGTCGTTGTTTCATCGGTAGTGGATTAAATTTGAAGAAAACGTTTACGTTACATAAAAATAATACATATTGCTTAACCGTTCGAGACCCAAGCAGCGCGTTCGCGCTGTTTAGATTTTGTGTCGAGAAGTCCCAGAACATTTGAACGCTATGAAAATAACTGTGTGACGGTGCAATCACAGAGTCTGTCGAAGTAACGCGCTCAACTTTATTGATGCACGTACACCGAATAGCTGTTTTTTTTTTTTAATGTAAATAATACAACTAACACATTTTGTGTTTCATTGTTATCTTCTCAATAATTTAAATTGAACAAAACTTGAAATATAAGTACGCATATTAAGACAAGCGCTATCGCGCTGTTCGGCATATTTCGACCGTGTTTCTCCAATGACCCCTGTGACTCGAACGATTAAATAAATACATACCTGAACAAATTGTTCAAAGTTGATGGAAGTTCTGAAGCCATTTCTCTTTTCTTTGACCGGGTGTGGTCAATTTGTATAAAAGATTGTTCTACCAGCGATGTATTTAGCAATATGGAAATGTATTCTGCAAACGCAGAAATATAGACAATGGCTAATCTTATCACTCGTTCAAGAGGCGTACCCAACAACCTATCCTTCCGATAAAGCCAGGTATATATGTACAATTGTACACAATACACACGTATGTAATCAACTCTTTATTGGTGGATTTTGTATCTCGGCAGGAATGTACACCCTTCTGTACAGTAACCGGTCCTACTCTTGCGCAACTCCAGGCCACAACTTGATCCGTAAGCTCGGTTCGGTATAGAAATTTTCTTTGCTCTGATTAGTTCGCGATTCTCTGCTGAGACAGGATCCACTGTGGATTAAATGCTCAGTGAAATGGTGGGGATGTGCGCGCCACTTTAAAGAATAAGAAAAACGTGGTCTCATTACTAGGTCTCATTACTGTACTTATGTTACAACCGCAGGAGTGTTCCTTCAAATACAAATACATACATAACTACGTAAACGATATGAAATAACAATGTAAAATTTGTTCCTTCATCACAATGATTAAGTGAAATGTTTGTAAGTTTCCATTGTTCTATACATACTTTTGCCACCTGTTTATTGACATTATCGTACTTCCCTGCGAAAACGATGTTATTTTTGTTCACGTAAGTTGATAATTAACCCTAAGAATATTTATTGTACAATGCAACAGGGTTAGGGAAACACTCGTGAATATATACATATATGTTATTTTACTTTTTTTAAGTCTTAGATAGCAAGTAGAAAAGGTTGTAAAATTGAACATTAGACAAAGTTGATTTGTCTTCAAAGTTCATTGCTAATGATACTTGAACACATAACATGTAAATACGATGTCGTAATATTTATTACATACACAAAGTTGTAATATCACACTAAAAAAAATGTAATGCTATGATACTGAATTCAATTTATTGGTCATATTTTGTTTACATCTTCACATTGAAGACGAAGCTCCAGTTTTCAGTACAAGAGCTTGTAGCTCATTAATATCTTTTTCGAACCTAGAAAAAGGATGGTATATTATTGATTGTAATACAGTTTAAGAATTAATAGCTAGTACTGAACATTATACCTTTTGTGACAATCTTTAACAATACCAAAGGTATTCATGAAACCTTTAATATTATCATTAATAATTTGATAAGATTTGTTATGAGATTCAATTATATCTACAATAGACTTTAAAATGCCACAGCAGGATTTTATGATATCAGAAGATTGTTCCCATTCTTCGGGTGTCCTGGCAAGAGCTATATTCTCACAGCATAATATATCATATTGATGTAAAAGAATGTTTAGTTGAGATAGAGCATTTTCCACTTACTTAAAATTTTCATATTCTGTAATTAAATTGTCTCATACAGCTCCAAAATATTTTATTTACATAAATGTTTATCAACGTTACTTACTAATAGTATTTTTTATATTCAAGATTTGTAACTCTACGTAATTCTGTGAATTCTTAATTCGATGAATTATTGTTTTTTCTCTGATTTTTAATTGAAATAATTTCTGCTTATTTAAATCAAGTTCCTTGACCATTGTTGCTAGTTGCTTTATTATAGATCTTTCCATAAACTCCATCCTTTCGTTCAATATTGTTTCCAGCGTTAGTCTTGGTATATATTTGTCGCATACAAATTTAGTTTCTGCAAACTTCTGATCACTTCTAAGAATTCTGGATCAGGATAACAATAATCTAGCATATCTAGATCAATGAAGTAATATAAATGCTTCATATATTCTACATGTAGATACATTTTATTAAGAAATTTAAAAAAAAGAATGAAATTCTTTACCTCGTTCTGGGTCAATTTCGGGTAAGTTCCTCTTTATTCCTCTTCTTTTGTTATAATGTGCTAAAATTTTCTTATACATTTTTCAGTAAAAACAATTCTTTGTCTTCTACTGCAGTGTTTGCTATTGTTGTAATGTGTATATCAATACTATTGTTAGTAAGCACGTGTAATCAATGTACAGAAAATGTTAAAAAAAGGAATTTCAGATTGGAAATCACAGAAGAGTTTTGAATTCCGTATTACATCACCTCTAAATTACTTCTGCGAAACTGTTCGATCTTATTAACCCTCTACTGATGACAACACGTACATGTTGCTGTTCAAAATTTCAAAATAGCGCCATTCCACTTAGTAGCGAAACACTGAAACTACTAGGAATCTGATTTTCACTAATACATAATTTGAGCAGTTTGCTACTTCGTGAAATAGCGCTGTATGAAGGCTTGAGTCAGTGTTTCCATTTGCCAACGTCATAGTCCTAATAATGAAGAACAAATTTTCGAATCATCGTGAGCGTGAATTAAGCCTGGAGAATCGTACTTTAGTAATAGACATATTTTGCTTTGTAGAGAAATGTGAAGTCACTTCGAGAAATCCCGACCAATACAATTCGAAGAGAAATAATTTAATTATGACAAATTCTTCGAAGCAATATTTCAATAACTATAATCCCGTGAAGATTTTTAAACCGATAAGAGCTTCATATTTTACGTAAAAACAATTCGTATCCTAAGCGTGATACCTCGCCTATGCTAACATTTTGAGCATTTTTCCCGATGTGTAGTGACGCTATTTTTATACTTTAATCGACAAATAATTCGTATAAAAATTTAAATTGTATCTTACAGCAAAAGTATTCAAGTACGCTGAACAAACCAAACTCTACCGTATTATCTGAGAAAAGCAAATACACCGATACCAAGTTCTACATTCTGTTTTGCCATAAACATTTTTCAGAGAGAATCGACTATAAAATATTAGAATATTTGTAAAGAGACTTAATAGATTCCTAATAAAAAGATAGGATTGAATAAGTTGCCAGCGTTTTAAGACATCTTGTGGCCCTGAAAAGGGCCAATTTTGTTTTTCGGTTGAGCTCCAATACGTTTATGCCTTCTTCTCGGTCTTTTTCGGCAAAAGTACTGCTTGGATGTTCGGAAGGACACCTCCTTGAGCGATGGTAACGCCGGACAAAAGTTTGTTCAGCTCTTCGTCGTTTCTGATTGCAAGTTGTAAATGTCGCGGAATAATTCTGGTCTTCTTGTTGTCACGCGCCGCGTTTCCCGCCAATTCCAGAACCTCAGCGGCCAAATACTCCATAACGGCAGCCAAGTAAACGGGAGCCCCGGCGCCAACTCTTTCTGCGTAGTTTCCTTTTCTCAGAAGCCTGTGGATACGGCCCACAGGGAATTGCAGTCCAGCCCTATTGGAGCGGGATTTCGCCTTCGCTTTAGCTTTTCCACCTTTGCCACGGCCAGACATTTTTCAGCGGTGTCGTTGAATCTCGAAGAAACAAAGTAACAGCACTCTTAACCCGTTCGCCTCGACGATCGGAACAATTTTAATTTTTTGATGGCAACGTGCTTCCTATTTATACTCTTTCTCGGACCCGTGCTCCGACCAATGGGCGACGCGCTTGATTCTGATTGGCGCGAACCGTACAGATGGTCTGCTGCCAGATGCAGGATCATTCTTTTGCACACGAGCTGTGCATTGCATATTATATGCACATTCTTTTGTATTAATCAATTATATTTTATTGTATTAATTTAATGACAACGTACTTAAATGATTTATTTCTTCTCAAACTTTCAGATTATAGGGAAAATTGAAATGTATTCTTGACAAATTATGATTATGAATAAAATACGCTAACGATAATTAAAATATTAAATATTATGAAACTGAGAATAATATAACTAACAATAGATTCACAATAGTACATAGGATGGAAGGACCAGTGAATAGGTGATCGAACCGGGAAACAGGGTTCAGTGATTAAATAAAAAATGTTCTACGATAGAGAATATATTCTAAAAGATTGTTTCGCGCCAAAGCGCAGATACAGACAGATTCTGTCTCCGGTCTTTTCGACGTGGAAAAATGTTTTTGGAAAAAGTAGGAAAGTCTCAAGTGGACCTGTCCAAAGCGCATCCTCGCATTTCGTTCCGCCTAAGCGAAAAAATATAACATATTATAACATAACCTCGGCGGGCATCCCGAAGAGGGTAAGTGTTAGAGAACGTCAAATTGCTTACATTACAAATATCGTAAAATATTGAACGATATAGCCTAAACCTGAATCCGACTTGTAAAAGTTTGTATATTTTAATGCAATTTATATTATCAGTATGTACCAGAGAGAGTTTTGACGTATTCCAATATTTAAAAAAATAAATAAATTTTGTATCCTATTATTTTATAGTGATACTGTTTATCGTCTTTCATATATGTATGTATATAAATAAATAAAACGTTAATATTACTAACTCTCTCTCTCTGTATCTATTTAAAGGAAGGGAATTACATTTTGATAATGTATTATTTCATTGCAATTTGAACAGGATATGATTGGATATCGTAAAGCTGAAATTTAGAAATTGAATGCACATTAGCCTGTATACGTGTCTGGACGTGTTCTACGAAATCAATCCCATTGTCCGAAGGTAACGGTAGCACCGCTCCGCCGCACCAATGAGGTGCCAGGAACGCCAGCTGCGTTCTGATTGGTGCGCTGGAAGGGCCCCGTTTTCGTTATATAAAGACCGCGTTTGGCGGGGAACGCTCATTCTCTGTTCTGCAGTCGTCGATTGTAGTGAACTCTCTCGTTTGAATTTCTGATTCATAAGTACACCGTGACGTCATTATGCCGCCAAAAGTAAGTGGGAAAGCTGTGAAGAAAGCCGGCAAGGCTCAGAAGAATATCAACAAGGCTGACAAAAAGAAGAAAAGGAAGAGGAAGGAAAGCTACGCTATTTACATCTATAAAGTATTGAAACAAGTACACCCTGACACCGGTGTCTCCAGTAAGGCGATGAGCATCATGAACAGTTTTGTTAACGATGTGTTTGAACGCATCGCCGCCGAAGCATCCAGACTGGCTCATTATAACAAACGCTCGACCATCACCTCCCGGGAAATTCAGACCGCGGTCAGGCTTTTACTCCCTGGTGAGTTGGCTAAGCACGCCGTCAGCGAGGGTACCAAGGCAGTCACTAAATACACCAGCTCGAAATAAGCAAAATTATTTTGCTGCAACAACAATCGGTCCTTTTCAGGACCAACAAATATTCATACGTTGGAACTACATCCTCTAACAACTAACTGATACGACTCGTTTTAACAATTGTGTACAAATTATGCAGAAAGTAATTTATCGTTTTTAATAAGACTTAATGATAGAAGTATTGACATTAACTACATCCTCTAACAACTAACTGATACGACTCGTTTTAACAACAATTGTGTGAAAATTGTGCAGAAAGTAATTTATCCTTTTTAACCGTTTGGCTGCTGACGTATTTTTTCGGACATATGCCAAAACTGCGGCACTGATTGCGCGTGTATGGGAAAATATGTAAAACACTTTTCATACAATAAACTCATTTGTATCGCTTTGCAACAAAAATTGAAAAATACCACTTATTTACATAAATTTGTTTTAATTAATTTTGCGAATAGAATTGGTAATAAGCACAAATTCTAGTGATTTAGAGCAGCGTTATTACGCTCTTCGCAGTCTTGGCATAAAAAAAAACAGGAGCGCTATTGCGCTCCTCGCATTTTTGGCACAACATAAGAACAGCGCAATAGCGCTCCTCAGCAGTCAAACGGTTAATAAGACTTAATGATAGAAGTATTGACATTGAATAGTATTATATCTATTCTATAAATTTAATATAAAACGAAGATTCTATACGAAGTGACTTTCTGTAATATGCGTAAAAATTCTTTGTCTTATAAAATATTTCACTGAATTAAAAAGGTTGAACCATGTTGCAATTCACGTATACGACGATTTTATTATGAAACGAACGAACTCCTGTGTACAATGTAAAAAATACTAGAACAAATGCAATTTCGCTTATTTACATTTTGCTTTACTTAATGTCAAAGATCTCTCCATAGAATAACTTGATCCGTTCTGTTTCATCGATTTATACAATTTTATAAAACATCGTTTGCTCGACGAATTGCCGATAATTTTTACATACGATTTAAAACGCTCTGAATCGATCTGAGTTCCGTTATCAATTTTTGTCCATGAGGTTGATTGTATAGGGTGGTCAAGCATTTCGAGATTACATCTTGACACTTTGTGATGATTTTTCGCCTATAATAATGGCAATTACTTAATGATCGTGTAACGTAATATAAATAGGAGTAACTATCAAAATGTAACAAAGAGTTAGTTTACCTGATCAAGTTGTTTGTTATATTAGAATGTTGAATGAAATAGTTAACCAAATTTGCAGTTGACTGTATTAGATGGAACTCGTTTCCTTCATTTAACCAGGTTCGAGTGTCCTTTCCAATCATTCTAACAGATAAACGAAAATGAAACGAAAATTGTTTAAAATGTGAGTCAATAATATATTTACTTTCTAATATAAACAGGACTTACTTGTAAATATCCAGAAGATCTTCCATTGAAATTCCTAGTTGTAGGAATCCAGATATGATCCTGGCATTTGATACGTTCAATTTACATGCTTTTATTTCTAACTGCTTTATTAGGAAATCTAATAAATTGTTAAACCAACGTTAATAATTGTGTCTTTTTAAAAAAAATTAAATACAAAAATTCATAATTACCAACTGGGAAACAATGCGGAGATCCGGAATACTCCTCTCCAAGAGATATAATTTTGCTCATTAAAATTGCCATTTTGTCTTCTGCATTAGATGCATCTTTTAATTCTACAAAATAGATAATTGCAATAACTTTTTTGTTTCGTTTAATGTACTAAAATGATATAGACACGCAATATGCAATGAATACCATTGTTGATGATATTGGTCCAAATTTCTTGAATCAGCATTGCATCTTGATGACCGGAGCAATTAATTATGGCCAATTTGCATTCCCATAATTGTAGAGAATCCGCATACTTTTCATACAGCTATGATTGTCAGAAATCAGTAATAAATGCGAAGTAAAGATTTTAAGGATAAGATTACACAGAAAAAATTGCAATGTACCTTCGTGATATCGAGTAATGAATAATTTAATGCTCTAAATGTCTCTTCGTTCAGTCGATCCGTCAAGTGCTGATTATAAACCGTATCTAATATCTGTAACATAATAGAAATGTATTCTTCCGAATAAGTCTGTCTTAATAGCAACTTTATATCTAACAATTTTTACCTGCTGTTGTATTCGCGCCACTTCCACCTTGTCTTCTAATTCGCGCAAGAAAACTCCAAGATATGGAGCATATCCAGCCTGATCACTTCTCATGCAAACAACTGCACGAGCTAAGTATTCGACCCTTTGTGCCAATGGTATATTAGATCTGCACAAAGAATCGCATACTATACGTTAATAATAACGCTTAGGTTTCTACTGTTCTATACACGAGCTACAGAGTAGTACATACTCTTTAGATGCCAGAGAGTCCAGGATCTTGGCCGCGGCGGCATGATTTTTATTTCTCTCGTAAAACTGCCAGAGCAAGTCGGGTGCATTGACACGCGTCAGATAAGCTTCCAACGATGGAGCTGCAAGCGCCACCAATTCCCCATGGAGCCTCTGTTGTATCATCCAAGCGTACACTGAAACGTGGAGGGTTTCGCATGGAGAATGCAACGCGTCATTTATGATGTCGTGCAACTGAAACATATGAAGATATTAATAAAAGGAAAATTCAGCAGTCGTTTCCCTCAAATGTTAAAGAATCACGGCTTACTATTTTTTTCGCTGGAGCAACGGCCACTGCTGAAGCATTTGGAGAAAGAGGTCCTGGTTTCTTCGGTATGGTGGGCGTTAATGGATTTGAAATACTTTGATTATGGAGATGATCCAATAACGTAATAAATTCTTTATAAATCTCCATCCTGTGTATTGAATAAAAATCACGTTGATTATGTGCGTGTTGTTACGGCGACAATAAAATTATTTTTGTTTAATAGTAAATACCTCTTCATGTAAGCGAATCGACCTTCTTGGTCTTCGTTTGGTTCGTTGTTTTTGTAATAGTGTAACGCGGCGTTATTAGGGTCCACTCTGTCTGCACAGCAGAGACATAGCTCAAGCACACCCGTATAAAATTGACACGCGATGAATTGTTGGCAAACGGCGCTTAAATTTAATCTAGGCGCCACTTCCTTGCACAGCTACCGGACACAAAAAGAAAAAGAAAATAACATACACAATGCATACAATATACACAGATATAAATTGTTGTTTACCTTCAAAGCAGATTGCAAATAACACTCTTTCTCTTCGGGGTTTGTACAACTTTTCGCTTTCAAAATGATTTCGTTAGCCTGTAATTTATCGAGTTCATAAAATTACGATCACATTCTTATTAATTGTAACTTGAGAACTTCGTTCTTCTATACCTTAGAACAAACTGCATCTTCGCTTCGGTATAAATTGGGACAAACTTCTCGCAACCTTTGACTAACAATATCAACGGACGCATTGTCTCCGAGATAACTGTTAGAGATATTAATAAAAGTTAGCAAGAAAAATATATTTTTACGTTACATTTAATCTACTTACCTGTCGATAAGGTGAATAATTAATAACGAAGAAATTTCGTGTCCAATAAGGATCAGATCTCTGAAGGTGGCCGTAGAAAACTGATTAATTTGGTCCTACAAATAAAATTCCAAAACATAAATACTATTCATTAACTATACATTAAAAAGTATATAATAATGGATTAAGTTGGCAATTTAACCTTTGATAAACAATTGACAATGTTATTTAAATGGTTTTCACATAAGATCTTCCAAAGTTCTAGGACTTCGCAAGCATGAATAATGAAAATTTTTAATGCTGCTAAAGAATTTCTTTCCTCAACTATCGGTTCTTGGAAATGACTAGATACAGTCGCTTCAAATCCATCGGTTATATTTCTGCTGGTATTAGGTCTGGAAGAAATATGCTCTAATCCAGGAACGTTAACTTAAAAATTATTAACGATAGAATTCAAACTAACATGCACGATACATACTGTTTAGTAATATGAGTGTTTTTGTTGAGGAATGACCTTAATGCTTGCAAAAGTCCTAAAATCCAACTGATTTGTCTTGCTGGAATAGTACTAGAGATCTGAAATGATTAAATAATGATTAAATGATACGTAACGCCGTAAGGACATAAGCTAATCATTCGTTTTTGAATTTATTTAATATTAACATTACGAGCAATTATATTCGTTGTTGCAGTTGTTGTCACTTTACCTCAATCTTGTTATTTATAGTTTCTTGTTTAATACAACGCATGCTCCACACAGGGCGAAGTATTCTCCCCACGTACAAATATAAGCCATTGTGCTTCGCGGAGAAATGTTGCAATGGAATGTCTGTATTAAGTCCTGCAGGCACATGTGGCCGAAAACCTTGATATCTCATATCATAATTAGGAACTCTGGGTGTCGATGTGCGTATGTCCACTACGAAGTTTATACATTTTATAGTAACGAAGAGAAAATGTAAGATTTATATATTATTATTATATATATTATATATATTTATTATTATATATTTATATTATAAACGTACCTGTATTCATATTAGCGAAACTGCCATGTACATCAATTCCAGGTCCAACTCCGGTTACCACCCTGTGACTACCATACAAGAAGAATGCTCTCGTTGCCCATTCCGCTAACTATACATTATAAAATAGCATCGAGTGTTTTTATTTAATGTAAAATGATATCAAATTCAATCATATATTCGAATCTTTAAATCGAATTACCTCAGCATTCTGAGAACTTTCAAGCGTGGCTAAAATGAGGCAGGTGGCGCACGCCTGATCCAACGATTGCGATTGAAAGTATGCTCGAACCGCTTCTGTATCCGGTCCACGTTGTTCCAAAAGAAGTTGCTTCAAAATATCTACAGGACGAACTTGCACGAAAATAATTGCGCCCTGTACATGTTAAAAAATATAAATAGCAAACAGATTGAATTATCGGATTAATTCAAAAACATTTATCCACTTTATACCTGAGATGTTAAGAAGATAAACTTTCTCGGAGCTTCCATGTGCTGCCTCACGAGAAGGGGCGGCTCCCCTTGGGAGCTACTTTGCTTCTCGATCCGAATAGCTGGTTCAACAAGGATTTCTGACATCGCCCACACTGGACTATCAAGAGACAGAGGACTTTGAGTTTCGGCTAAATAATTTGTAAATGGATAAGCATCATTACTTAAGCACAAAGCTGTTTCTGTATCCCCATCGCATACGAGAATCAGTGTTCCTGCAATAAAAATGTTGTATTTTATTTATTATGTTCATTTAGACGTTTATACGGACAGTTTTATCACAGTACCTTTTCTGTAATGTGCCATTTGAACTTTCCTGGGTCTCATTACAGTAGCATTAGCAGCATATCCTGGTGGTAATCTAACGTGTATTAATTGCAGGCCTTGGGGTCTACTTGTCGGATTAGTCACGGAAGTACAACTAAAGTAAAATCGTGTTCCCGTAGCTGCAACTACAACTAAATTTAAGTGCACTGATTCGGATTCTGTTATAGCAGATATGCTCACCAATGGTCGGAAGTTATTGCTATCAAGAGTTCTAAAATATACAAATAAAACTGTTTAGTTTACTTCTAATATGTATGTTGCACAACTTATCATTATGTACATACTTAACAACGTGAACGGCATTTTGTACTAAAGAAGCCTGTGACAAAGACGCAACTTTGGATGCGCCATCGTTATCAATATCCCAAACTGTAATTGTTCCTTTGTCACCAAGAGTGTATAAAATATTACGTGAATCGTCCACAGAGATTTGTATTATTGTTTCTTCTTCTGATAAAGCTATAGTGATAAAGGATGGCACTAAGAATGATAGTGGACCCTCTGAATGATTAATTTTCTTACAACGTTTTCCAAACCAACTTATTTGTGCCTGTACAATGAATAATTTGATCAATATGTAATTAATTGTTGCACTACTCTTATTCATTGTAACCTTTACATTCATTTAAATATTTATACCTGATAATATATTTCATACAAAGAACCATTTCTACCACCAAGGAAAATTCTGCCACTGTTGCTGTTTGCAATTACTGTAATTCCTATACCATCTGTTGTCACTGTGAAGATTGGTTCAGGAACCAACTGCATTTCAGGCGATGTTCCTGTAGAAGAGTCAGAGACAATAAATAATAAAACAGAAAGAGTTTTAAAATAATGAAGAATCTGTAATACCTTCAGAATGTTCTGTTAATATTACTCCCAGAATAGTTATCTCCACCATAGTTGTAAGGACCAATAAATATTTTACATGAGGCCGAAACACGCCTGGTTTAGGTTTAACCAAACCCACACTTACTATAGTCTCGTTTAACCCATCAAAATATGCAACATCGGTCCTAAAAAAACATTATGCTAACAATTTGTTATTTCATATTTGTGTAGAATATACACAAATGTGTATATATATAAAAATAAGACTTACTCATTTTCATATGACCAAACATATATGTCGCTATCAATTGTAAGCCAAGCTTTTGAAATTTCTGTAAACAAGCCCATCATACAATGACATTGAACATCTAAATAAATATTGAGGAATATAACATTATACAAAAAAAAATAAAAATGTTTAAACATTTTGAAGGATACGATCGAAGTGTTCCATTACTTCAGATGGTAATGAAATTTTGCTGTGCAATTTCATTTGATTTATGTTAGAAAAACACATTGACATTCCATGTAAGTTGGGATAATCGTTGTCATCAAGTCCACTAACAGTCGGTCCACCTATGAAATAAAATATATATATATTTTATTTGGAAACAAAAATATGTGATAAAACTATTAATAATATAAATTACCTTGTACATTATATCTCATGAGATTAATTAAAGAAGGAAAATTGCTATCTGCTGTAATATGAGCATCTACAACTTTTCCTGCCATTTCCAGAGCATCTAAATGTATTTTAAGTGGTTCCATTTCTGTGAGAGTCATGTTTACACTAAATAAAAAGAGAAATATATTTGAGAAATTTGTATTTTTGTCTTATAATGATGAAATAACTTACATTCGATATAATATGTATACACATACCTGAATTCTATTTAATTTCTAATGTATACTGGTCTCAAAACAAACTTACAATATAAGTACAAAATAAATATCTTCTGTTGATAATATACAACAACCAGGAAATGAAGAAACTAAATAAGTTTCTTACACAATTATTCTTAATTTAGTAACTAGCTGTTTCATTTCTATTTATAACGAATTATTAATGACACTAACTTTTTAAATTTTTCACTGTAATACCGTAGTTGAAGGTTAGTTTTATTTATGTCAGTAAAACTCGAACAATACTGAAAACCACGCAATAGCATGAACAATTTTTTAAATATAATAACAGTAAACAAATTAAAATGTATATGATCGTAATATAAAACACTTACAAAAATGTATTACAACTGTTTTAATGCTATCGGCGCGACAAAAAGTTTCACTCACGAGGTTCGCGCTTCTCGCGCCAATATGTACATGTATGTACACATTGTACAATATATTAGGCATGCGTAGTATTCATTAATTTCATTGGTCTTAATTTATCTTATAGATAATGGTGTACTTATGATTTGAATTCAAAAAGTGGTGGTTTGGATGCTTATCTTTAAATGTGACAGGTATACCGTTAAAGCATTATAAATTACAACAACGAAATTAATTTATTGTTACTATTATTCGATATCGATAGGTTCATTCGTATTTCGAGTTATGCACGTTCATTTATTTAATGATATGTACCAATAATGGATATTTCAATATTTTTCCTTTCATTAAGTTCTTTTACTGTTGCCGGTATTACTAATAGTTCTTTAATGTTGCTGTATTATTGTAATGCTTCAACAATATTGAAATAATTTTATCGTAGGAGACATATCGAACACTGTACAAAATCTTTATTGCGAGCTTGGATTAAAAAATGACAATTTATGTCCCATCGATGGTAGTTGGACTCGTTGGAGTTTATGGAGTTCTTGTTCCAGAAAATGTGGCTACAAAGGCAAGAGAAGTAGACATCGTACATGTAATAATCCATCACCTTCGAATAATGGTAGTCCCTGTGTTGGTCCTAATTATCAAATTGAAACTTGTCAAATTATTGGTAATTATGTACAAAAAAACACTACAAATCTTTTCAGTTCTTTGGCATAGTTTATTTAAAGGTGTTTTTAGGATGTACGATGAAGGATTACGAAGATGTTGTATATAATCATCCGATACGCATAGAAGAAATGAAAGTTGTTCAGCGAATACATAAAAAGTTGCCTGCTCTAATTGAATTATGTTTTTCTGTTGATTGTATGTATTTCATTGTCAAGAAAATTCTTGGGAGCAATGCAGTAAGAAATGAAACTACATTCTTTATATTATCACGACAATATAAATATTTTAAAAGAATATTTAACAATATTATTAAATGTTTTCATGAAGATGCAATATTGGAATGCAATGAACTGTGTTAAATACGATGTTGGATGTCCAAGTAAATGAACATATGTTAAATAGGGATGAACTATCATTGTATTATACATGAACGATATTATATGTAATTTCTATGTAGACCCTGGAGGCTGGAGTACTTGGGGGGTATGGTCACCATGCACTGCAGCATGTGGAAGAGGTAAAAAATATCGAACAAGAATTTGTAACAGTCCAGTTCCTTCGCATCTTGAATTAATGTGCAACAATTCAGCCTTGGAAATGGACAGCTGCGTGGGATTTAATTGCAAAAAGCACTCAAGTACATTGAATGGACTTTAGGGATAACATAAACATTTTGCTATTAACTGATATCTTAATAGTGGGAACTTGGACTAATTGGAGCAACTGGAACACATGCAGTGTACAATGTGGCAATGGTATTAAAATAAGAAAACGATCATGCTTAAAAATGCAAAATGCACAGGAAACATCATGTAAAGGTCCAATTAAGGAGATAAATGCTTGTGCGATCAGCAACTGTTCAAGTAAAAACTACAAAGCATAATGTATAAAAATGAGATTAAAAAAAAAAATTTTTTTCTATAAAATTGTGGATTCTTTTTTTATTAGTAAATGGACGATGGTCAGCATGGACACATTGGACACCATGTTCATCAAATTGTGGTATAGGTACACAGTTCAGAAATCGCATGTGTAACAATCCATCTCCAAGTGGTAATGGTGATCCATGTTCTGGTTCTGCTTCTGAAGTTCGCCAATGTTTCAGTAAACCATGCATTGGTATGCATACTGTTAATCAAAATGATATTGTTAGATGCAATAAAACAATTTTAATTTACAGTTAAATCGCACGAAGTAGCGCATTTTATGGAGAAAAGTAGTCTTCTGTATTCAACAAATGGAAGACCTTCACGTTTGCTTCATATGTATTTAAGATTTTTACCATTGACACCGTTTGGTGTGCTCATTCATCGATATGAAAATAATTGCCGAGAATTATCCTGCAATTATGTTAAATTATCGTTGCATAACGGAAAAGTAGTACTCGTGTCTCAAATATCTGGTTGTACAATGGGCTTAGTTCACGAAGATAAAATAGAAGTACGTCAGAGATGTTTTTCTATTATTTAATATTTTATAATTTATATAAGATTTTGTATAGATTGGAGAATGGCATGTAGTGTTTGCAGTAATATGTGGATCACGCGGTATTTTACGTGTTAACAATGGTTTACACAAAGCTACTACTTTTTCATGTATTCCGACATCGTATAATTTGGATCATATTATGAAAGTTGGAGAAGTATTTCAAGGTCAAATTCAAGAAATAATTATTAACTTCGAATCTATCCTACTTTCTATACCAAAGGTGTAGTAATTATCGTTGGCGGATTATATCTTGAATAATTTAATATTTTTAAAATATACAATGTAATTTAGGATAAACACGATCGAAAGCATAAAATTGTTCCTTCGAATATTATTAACGTACAATATTCATTGGGAGATGACGAGGAAGCTTTCATATCTGTTGGTTTAACAGAATCGGTTACAGTTCCATGCCCAAAGGATATGGAATCTTGGCAAGTAAGGACAATTTCGTAAAGTTTAGCTTAAGTAATAATGCTTAAATACTGTAATGCAGATCACAATGGCGATAAAAGT